>NC_060955.1:972500-975000 GCF_910589235.1 Vespa crabro
GTCTTTCTTCTTCAGCTGCCTTCGAAAAACAGATCTCGACCAGGAGAGAGGAATGACTTTGCAGCTATCGTAAGATCCTCTCTCGAAAAACGATAAGAGGTAGAGGAAGAGAACGCCTTGAATTATCCTCTTATTGCCGATCCGAATGATAGATACACTTTTAATCGGTACATCAAGCAAAAACAAATTTTCTGTATATGCGTATATATAAGCGTGTGTGTATATATAATACACACCTATCCACATTGATTAAATATTTAAATTTGTACCGCATATTAATAATTTCGCTCTCGAAAAAAAAAAAGGAATATTTATTTTCGATCGATTCGTTTTCAAAATTTCCCTCGTTGTCCCTCCGATTCTCTCCCGTCGTCCGTGGAAATTACGAAAAATAAAAGTACGTAGGTACCTACCTAGGCATAGGAATTGAACAAGATTTTTTTTTCCCTTTTTTCTTCTCTCTCTCTCTCTCTCTCTCTCTCTCTCTTTTCCCTCTTTTTTTCTTCCTTCCTTTCTTTCTTTCTTCTTTTTCTTTTTTCTTTTTTGCTCGTTCTTTTTTTTTCCACCTTCGATCGTACGCTTTCCCACGCGCGTTATACCTACCGCATTTCCTGTAGGCACGTGAAAGACCATAGGCATAGGTACGGTAGCATTAATTATGACGTATCGGCCATTGAAAGGTTCCCCCGCTAAGTTGGACCAATATCCCGCTTTTTACCTTTCTACAATTCTCTCCCTTCTACCTCTACCACTCATCCACCCACCCTCCACCCTATTATATTTTCCCTAGCGTTTCCCTCGGCTCGAACTCGACGTTCAGTTTTCCTATTACTGAATACCTCGCCAGAGTTAGGATTTTCTCGTGTAGGATTTTCTCGTGTTAGTCGAGAAATCATTCTGCTTCGAAAGTGAGTGTCGTTTTCATCGATCGATGTGTATCGGTCCCGTTTTACTTGCCGTCTTTTCCCCGTTCGATTTTATTTTCCATCTCCCTTTCTCTCTCTCTCTCTCTCTCCATCTCTCTTTTTCTCTATTTTTTATTCATCGTATTATAGTACGTACGCAGGCGAACACGCACAAACACACGCATGCATACATACATACGTGCCCGTTTCTCGTCGTTCCTCCAGGGAATTACGAATTCGACGATAGAAATACAAAAAGCTTCTGTCGAGATTTAAATTCGGTCTATCGATCGATATCCATTTTCTCGAGTTAATCGTTTGGTTTCTCGTGCGCCTCGCTTTTACCACGAGAGTTCATTACGTTCTCGCTAATTACTTGGACGCCTGGTCCATGTCCGTTTGTACTAGTCTTCGTTCTTAGGAGAGACCGAGATAGAGAGAGAGAGAGAGAGAGAGAGAGAGAGAGAGAGAGAGAGAGAATCATGAGCTAAGAATTTCGAAGCTGTCGAGGTCGTTTCTAATTGCATCTTGGACGGTGATTCGCCATCTGGTTTGCTGAGAAAATGTCCACTTGCTCGTTTCGTTGCTTAGATCGACAAGATTTACGAGTATTAAAGTAGGTACGGGATTTCTCTTCGAGGCTCTTTATCGAAATACCAGAAATTCTTATTGATCTCTCGATTAAGTTTCGATTTATTTTCATTCAAGCCGTAAATCCAAATATAGTCGAAATTTCATATGAAAAAACTTATAGAAGAAATGTATTCACGAATCGTGTTCCATTAAGACGGTTCGGGGGAAGGGAAAATTTTAAATACTATCTATCGAAAACATTGCGATGGTTCGAACGGGAGAAAAAAGGAAAAGAAAAGAGAAAGAGAACTGGAGATCCAAGTGATCGATCGACGATTCATCGATTAAAATATATATACAAGGTGTTGCTCATCTGACATGATTATTATGATTTATCTTTTTATTTATTTTTTATTTTTTTTTTCTCTTCATTTGACAAATTTAATCTCCGGTTAATATATTACGACGGATAATGATAATAATAATAATTATTCTTTTTCTTATTATTATTACTATCATCATCATTATCATCATCATTATCATTATCGTCGCTTAATCGCCGATAAGAAACCAATGTGAGTAGAATAATTTTCAAAATGAGAAAAAGATCTTCGTTTACGAAGCAATAAATCTTTTCTTTCGATCGGTCGGTGTGTTGTTTCGCACGTTTCACCCTATACGTATCATATGTATAGTCGCGCTTTCGTTAACTGGGTTAACGACTTCATCCTCCAGTGACGATAACGGATCGCAAATGGCGATAACATCGATCGAGTCGTATTTTCAAAAACGAAACGATCGATTCGGGTCAGCATCGACACTCGTCGAAAACGTTCGGTAACGTGACGTCATATAAAGCGTCGTCGAATTTCGGGGTTCGGTTCAAGGTGAGTTCACGATTTTGCAAATTGTAAGCGAGAACGTGGGTTGCCCTTGATCCGGCGCAATTTATCCATCTCGATCCAAAATTTCTCTCTTCTCTTAAGAGACAGACAGACAGAGAGAGAGAGAGAGAGAGAGAG
>NC_060955.1:982500-1022500 GCF_910589235.1 Vespa crabro
TTTTTAGACTCTTTCTCAAGTCTCTCTCTTTCGTTTTCACGTTTACAGATTTTTTGGATCGATCAAGTGTTCGGAGACGCTTCGATCGCGAGATCAAATTTTTAAGCGAGAACGTCCTTTTATTCGATAATGATTTTCATTTCTTTTTAATCGAATTTGTACGAAAGCAGTACGAAAAGAGAAAAAATGAAGAGAGAACGATTAGATACACTTTTCGGATAATATCGAAAGAACGATATAATGAAGTTACGCTTATTAATTAATACGAATATATAATCTCATAATCCTCTTTGCTTTCTTTTTTGCTAGTATTCTTTTTTGTGGAGGTATTTTTTTTCTTTTTTCTTTTTCTTCTTTTTTCTTTTTTTTTTTTTATTTCGACTATGTTTAGTTTTAACGCGTACGTATCATTGTAATCGATGTATCGCCGAACGAAAGTACGAAAGAACGAAAGTTGTCATCGATACGCTGCCAACGAGGTAGGTACAGTGATTGACCAGGCGCGGTTACGCGAAACATCCCGTGAAATTCGACGCCTGGACGAGTGCCGAATATATCCGATCGTTCGTTCGATTATTCCAAAATTTCAGCCTCCACCACCTCCTCCTCCTCCTCTTCCTACCTATCCCCTCCCGTTCCCGATCGATAGAGATATTTGTACGATCGATATGACGATTTTTACGGACGGTTAACGTTTCATCGAAAACGTTCAAACGTTCTAGGATTAACTTCTCTGTGTCGATTTCAATAGGTTCGGTTTATTATATATAGCATATTTCTTTGTTAAATATGAATAAAAAGGTAGATAAAAGTTTTTACGTGACTTTTCTAATCGATTAGGCTAATCCTTTCTTTTTCTTCCTTTCTTTGGATCGTCGTAAATTCGATCAGATTAATGTTTCTTTTCTATTCTTTTTATTTTTATTTTTATTTTTATTTTTTTTTTTTGTGCTTTTACAATTTGAAGAAAGAAATTGACCTTAAAAAGGTATCAAACAAGTATAAATCGAAAATTAGATTAAAATTATCCATCGTATCTTTGACCCTTTTCTGTACTTTGTCTGTCTAATTCATAAATCGAAAAATAAGAAGGAGTTATTTTTAAATGTTCGTTGTAACACTAATTCGCGATGTTTGTTCAAGTTTATAATTTCTTTCTCTGTCTTTATATGCAAGTTTTGGACCACCCCAAGTCAAATTCCACGATTCGTTCTTTCTCTCTTCCCCTTTTAAAAGCTGAACGACAAGAAATGCTTTTATACCGTTCGTTTGCGTATTGGTATGACTTAAGTTAGATATGTATGCATGCATGCATGTATGTATATATATATATATGTATGTGTATATATATATATATATATATATATATATATATGTATGTATGTATGTACAAGAAAAACCTGGCTATCCTCCAGTCATTTCTCTCTCTTTCTCCCTTTCTCTTTCCTACTCTGTCTTTCCCTATCTCTCTCTCTCCTCTCTCTCTCTCTCTCTCTCTCTCTGTCTATCTGTCTGTCTGTCTGTATGTCTGTCATTCTCATTGTTACTCGTAAATATGTATGCATACGCACACGTTTATTGTTAGATGCGCTTGCTCGTACACGCGTTTTCGATTAAAATCGATAACCGTATTGACACGCGGCCGACTGGAAATTTATTGTTTTAATCTTTCATCGATGAAGCCCCGGCTCATCGTTTCCGTAGGAATTTAATGGAAAAAATTGTACCTTTTTTGATCTCTCCTAAATATATTCTATATAGTTAAATTTTTTTTTCTTGTTCGCACATTGATTTTTTTTTTGTATATATACTTACGTGTATATATATATATATATATATATATATATATATATATATATCGCACATAATTTGCTCAATTTGTACGAAAGTTAATACATTGAGTTTCATGAGACTTTGCAGACTTTTTCGATTTTAATAACATTTATAATACTCATTATACAAAAACTGTATATACTCTTAATTCTATATAATACATATGCATATGGTATTTTAATCTACTACAGTATATTACTATTTATTTATTTTTATTATACCAAAATATATTTTTTTTTAGTATTTTAAGTAAATATAGTACGCGATATATAATATATCTAAGTATAATAAAAATAAATAAGTAGTAATATACTTTAGTCTATTAAAATACTATGTATGTGTATGTTTGTGTGTGTGTTACGTAGAATTGCTAGTATATGTACCTTGTAAATATTAGTATTGTACACATACCACGGTATATAACTACTGTTTATTTATTTTTATTATACCAAACTATATTATATATCATATACTACTATTAATTTAAAAATACGACGAATATAATACTCTACTCGGGGGAGAAAAAAACTGTGCAATAAAATAAGAACAAAAAAATAAAATAAAAAAAAAAAAAAAAGAAAGAAAACAAAACAAAATAAAAACGGTGAATCGTTTCGAGCATTAAAACGATTAATCCCGAAAGGTTGTTTTCGATTGTGAAATCACCGAAATTTAAATCAGATAGATACTAATTCGGAAACTAGTTCCGGTGAGTTCTACGTGCGTATATATATATATATATATATACATACACACACAGATATAACATGCGTCTATGACTTCGTAATGAATTTTTTTTTTGTCTTTGTCGTCGTCGTCGTCGTCGCCGTCGTCGTTCGTTCGTTCGTTCGTTCGCATCTGTCCTCGGGTCGAATTGTATGAGCTGCCTCCATGGTGGAAAGCGTTACCGTGGCGTCCGTTACGACGAAGGGTAACGTGATTCACGATCGTCGAGGATGATTCACGCCAAGTACGAGCGCTGACGTTTCCTACGTATGCTATGCTATGCTATGCTATGCTATGTTATGTTATGTTATGCTACGTTATGTTATGGTAGGTGCTACGGGTAATAGCACAGGGGACTCCGATCGTGGGTGGAAATGTATTTGTATTATTCATTTGTTTTCCTTAAATGCCACTTTTTTTGTTTTAATTTCTTTTCTTTTCTTCTTCTTTTTCTTCCGTTCGAATCTTATCATGTAAAAAATTATTACGAATAATTTTCTTCCATCGGCTCGTCTATACGCATACGTACCGGTTATTAAGAAACAATAACAAGCGTGTTTAAAATGATGCATATAAACAAGAAGTAAACCTAATCAAAAAAAAAAAAAAAAAAAGAAAAAAAAAAGAAAAGAAAAAGGAAAAAAGAAACAAACAAAAATATACTTCCTCACTTACCACACAAGTAAATAATGTGTGTATACGATGATAAGAGGGACAATGTTTAATCGACGACTGTTCGTGGGTACGTCTGTAACGCGAAAGAAAAAAAAAAAAAAATAAGAAGAAACAATTGAAATTTTACCGTAGGAATATAATAACGTTTATTCGTTGTTCTCTGCGCTTAATAGTAGTTACATTATATCTATCGTTAAAATCATTAATTTGATCATTAATCTTATTTAGTTCGAAATAGAGATAAAATATATTATAATATATAAGAGAGAAAGAGAGAGAGAGAGAGAAAGGGAGAAAGGGAGAGAGGAAGGGAGAAAAGGAAAGAGAGTTTTTTTCCAAGGATAGATTACAAATTTCTATAACAGGATAATTATACATACACGTTTCTCTAGAGAATACTCGTTTAAGATCTTCGTTTGACGATCGAAGGCCCTTGGTCGACTTCCTTCGGACTTTCCGTACCGTCAATGACGCAGAATTCATTCTCTTGACATCAATTGCATCACTCGTCGTACAATCTATATATATATATATATATATATATATATATATATATATACACGTGTGGATGTGTGTGTGCGTGTGTGTTTATGTGCCTGCACGTATAGTGAAAATCGTGGATAAACTTTCAACAGTTTCGTAGCCTTTCTTCGATCGATCGATCGAAAGAAGAGATCGTGAAAAGATTGGAAGATCGATCGTTAGAAATCGAGTGATAGTTAGTTTGCTTTAACTTTTTCTCTTGAGGGATCTCGAATGATCTTATATTAGACCGTTGGTGGTGATTATCAACTCGGTTTCTCGCTCGACTTCCTTTCGCGTATTCTGCATACAATGTGGTTGATCGTGATAAAAGTAGCTCCGAGCACCGGTAACCGATACGACAACGACGATGACGACGACTACGACGATGACTACACAACGACGACGACGACGACAACGACTATAACTACGACTATGTTGATTCGTGAGTGAATGAGGATAGAGTCATGAAACGTGTATTTGTGTGGATTCATATATTATGATTCGTTTCTCTTCTTCTTGCATTCGTTTGAAAGAATTTTTTTCCTTTTTTTTTTTTTATACCTACACATACATATATACGTGCGTTTAAGACAGAAAAGAGTAGAAACGATAGACGAGATTATGTAATTTCAAATAGATCGTGTTACATTGTAACGATATTCGAATAATTATATAATGTTGTAATTATCATCGATTTGTTAATATCGAAGATAGAAAGAGAGAGAGAGAGAGAACGAATAAATAAAAAAGATTGTAAAATATATATTATCCTTTATTGATTTTAATTGATTTAATTTCACGATAATGGATATATAATAAACGAAAACAGATCATTCGATTTTATTAATCATAATAGTAATAATAATAATAATAATAATTATTATTATTGTTGTTTCGATTGAATTAAAAAATAAGAAAGAACAGCGTTAATAGAAATTTTAGTTAAATTTTACGAAAAAATCTGTTTGTATTGAAAATTTTATTGCTGCTTCCACAAGGGGAAAAAAAAAAAAGAAAAATATTCGATCATTCATTTAATATACTATCATCACACCACGGATATATAAATTATCTTTCGGATATTTTTTTTCTTTTTCTTTTCTCTGATATTTTACGATATGACCTTTCGTTCTCTACTCTTTTTTTCTCTTTCTCTCATTCATAAAATCGTAATTAAGAAATTAAAGAAGATAAAAATGACAAAAGATATTGAAAGAAAGGAAAGGCACGTGCGCGTGCGTGTTCAATGTAATTTTCGAGAAACAGTGTAGAAAACTGGCGAGGATCCATAAGCACACGAGTTGGAAGCCATTTTCGCGTCGGTTCTCTCGATTTCTCGGCTCTTTGCCATAGCCTTTTTATTCTCTCTCTCTCTTTCTTTCTTTCTCTCCCTCTCTCTCTCTCTCTCTCTCTCTCTCTCACTTATTCACTCGATCTCTTGTTCCCACGTGCACACGCGTGCGCACAAGAGACACGTGATTTTCTCTTAGCTTTCGCGATCGTTGTCTATGCTAATTTAACTCGTATCGTTTGCTCTTACTCCGCAATTATTTATTGATTCGTGGATTCATTAAGCTCGTCGTTAATTTACGCGTAAATCCATACGTTCCTTACTAGTTTATATCATACACACACACACACACACACACACACACACATGTGTGTGTGTGTGTGTGTGTGTGTGTGTGTGGGTGCGCGCGTGTATCCATTTATAATATGTATCCATCTATTTACGTATATGACTACCGTTCGATCTTTTTAAAGATCTTTTCCTTTTTTTCTTTTTTTATCTTTTGATTTTATAGTCATCGTCATTGGATAATAGTAAAAAAAAAAAAAAAAAAAAAAAAAAAAAAAAAAAAAAAAAAAAAAAAAAGTAAGGAAGAAAAGAAAAAAAAGAGAAAAGAATAAAAAATCGTCTGAAGAAATTGATTTATCGGTTATAATCGGCTGGTTTATTTCTATTATAGGATCGGTGGTAATGAAATGCATATTGTATACATAGGTGCATGGTAGTGATAAAATCGCATAGGTGTATGTAAAACTGTGTTATCGAGTAAGTGATAAAATTTTTTCAAAGGGAAACTCGTTTTTTTTTTTTTTTTTTTTTTTTTTTTTTTTTTTTTTTTTTTTTTAAATAATAAAAAAAAGGAGAGAGAGTGAGAGAGAAAAGGATGTGAGGGAGAGGGAAAGATGGAAAAACAAATATTTGCAAGGATTTTTTTTTTTTTTCTCTTTTTTTCTTCACTCTTTTCGACGCGTAACGTATTTACTTATTTATACGTTTTTCAAACGGTAGCGAAGTAACGTGAAAATAGAAAGAGAAAGAGAATCGTAGTAAATGAAAGGGAAAGAGGGTTAAACATTCAGAAGTAAGGAAGCTTAAGAGTATTTGCTTGGAAACATCTTTAAGTAAATAGAGGTCGCGGACAAATATTACTTATGAAGTTTAAGGAATATCTCGCAGAAGAGTTTGGACGCTGGTATAGAGCTCGTTTCTGACCGTCTCCCTTTTTGCTTGAAGGATGTGCCAAGATTTTTTTCCTTTTCTTTTCTATTCGGTTAAGCTCGGTAGTTTCTGTCGAAGGTTTTCTTCTGGATTTCTCGAAGAAAACCGAGAGATTTTTAAAGGGCAGCTCCTCCCTCAACAGGGCCGCATTTACTGTGAGGCGCATTAAGCGCGCAAATCCAGGCCCTCTCGTTCTCTATCGGGTCATATTTTGAAACCGTAGTTCCCTTAAAAAAGGAGAAAAAAAAATAGAGGAGAAAAAACAAGCGATATAAAAAATAGCCTATAGTATATTTTATGAAACCAGGGTAAGAAAAAGAGCATTTTGGTGTAATGTACTTTTTCTTTTTTTTTTGTTTTGTTTTTATTATTATTATTATTATTATTATTATTATTATTATTATTATCATCATTATTGCAAATACGCAAGTACATAGAGATCGTACACGCGACGAACGTCGCGCGTTTTATTTCGATTTTTATTAAAACGAATTATTATGGAGAAACTATGAGCCTTTATTTTCAGAAACCCGAGTGAATTTGATTAAACGAGATGAACTTGTTCCTCTGTAAGGTTTAGAGGACGATGTTGCGCCTAGGGCCTTCCGAAAGTATAAATGCGGCCCTGCCTTTCAACCCCTCACCTCCGCCCGTCACCATCCGAACCCTTCTTTCAAGCATCCATCCCCCTTTTCATCTTCGAAATATTTCAACGAGTCGAGAATCGAAGGATAGAACGACACGATGAAACGTGTGCCACCACGTTTTACTGGCTTTTCTTTTTCTTTTGCTAGATCCGTCTTCTTCGTTTGCGAAGAACGAGTTTCGCGGTGACGAGCTTTGCGGCCATAGAAAGGCGGGGGTGGAAGATGGGGGATGGGGTGAGAGGATGACGGGGAGGGGGCAGGTCTCTGAAACCGTCTTTTATCGAGCGACGCCTTCTCCCCGTGTCTACCCTCTCTCTTCCCCTTTCGACCTCTCCCCTCTTCGTCCTCCTTCTCATCCACTTTATCTCTCTTTCGTTCGTTCGTCTGTTCGTTCGTTCTTTCGTTCGTCCGTCCGTCCGTACGTCTGTCGTCCATCTGTCTGTCCTAACGAATCGACGTTAGCAACGTTTCGCGATAATTACGAACGAACTGTGAAACTTTCATTATTTTCCCTTATCGTCTCCCTACACGGAAGAAGTAAGTGGAAAGAGAATGAGAGAGAGAGAGAGAGAGAGAGGGAGAGAGAGAGGAAAAAAATCTCTCTCCTCGTTAGGAAGTACTTCGATGCTCGTTGGTAGTCGTAATAATAATGGCCGAACTTCAATTAACGCGTTAGCCATCTTGTAAACCATACCTACGAACGTAATAGAAATTTAATAAGAATTTTGCGGAGGATGATAATAATGATGATTATAATAGCGACGGCGGGGAGTGGTGGTCTTTTTTTATTTTTCAACTTTCCTTTTTTTCTTTTTTTTTTTTTTTTTTTTTTTTTTTTTGTCTATAAAAGGAAAAAAGAATTTTATTTTATCTCTATTTTTATTTCATTAGATCTCCTATCGATCCGTGGAATTTCTGTACACTAGGTATATACATTATAGATCCGGCATATAATCGTTTTGGTTTTTTTTTTCTTCCTTTCTTCAGTTTTTTTTTCTTATACGCGCTAAGGGCAGGAGAGAGGGATAGAGGTCGACGAGGAAGGGAGAGGGAATTTTTTTTTTTTTTTTTTTTTTTAATAGTCGCTACTACTAGAGTCGGCTCGTAATAAAAGACGAAGAAAAGACGACGAACGCGAAGAGGTTAAGTCGGACGCGGTGACCCTTTGCGCGTATAATTGTCGCGTCCATCTGCCCATTCTCTCTATGTGTGTACGTACGTGTACATGTCTGTGTGCATATACGTGTAAGCCTGTGCGATACTACTACTCTCTACACGTAAGCCTCAAGCGCGTAGGACGAAAGAATTTCGCGAATCTTCTCCGTTCTTTCTTTCTTTTTTCTTTTTTTGTTTTTTTTTTTGTTTTCTCGTTTTTTTTTCTTTCTTTCTTTACGTTATCTACAAATATTATTTGAAGTTCTCTTTGCATTTATTATATTTCATTTTATTTTATTTTATTTTTCCCAATATAAATAAACTTGCCCATAAATTTTGTTCGATCATACGAATGAATATCCCGGCTCTCGTACGTGAAATTCGATTTACCTAACATTCTCATTAATAAGAAATCTTACGATTGATTAGTTAAAAAAAAAAAAAAAAAAAAAAAATCCATCACGAATCATCACGCGCAAAGATGTAGCGATTTGCTAGATTCAAAAAAAAAAAAAATAAGAGAGAGAGAAAAAAGGAAGAAAACACAAAAAGAACGAAAAGAAGAAGGAAGAGGACTGAGGGAAAGAATAAAGGAAAGAAGAAGAAAAAAAAAAGGATAATATTTCTTTCGACCGTGCGGAAAGTCACGCAGGCACACGTACATATACGCAAGTGGTATTCAAGGGGTGTCCAGTTACGAAGCAAGTCTCCAAGTAAAGCTTCCGTTAGCATTTGGTTATTTATGGGGACTCTCGCGCATACGTACGCATATGCATGCATACATACGCATATGTATACTCACATGCACATGCATATACATACACACGCACGTGTACTCGCTGTGAGTTTTGAACGATAGACGAGGGGTTGTTACCGCGAAGAAGGAACGACGAGAAGGATAGATAGATAGTTAGATAGATAGATAGATAGACGGGTACATAGAGAGAGAGAGAGAGAGAGAGAGAGAGAGAGAGAGAGAGAGAGAGAGAGAGAGAGAGAGAGAGAGAGAGAGAAGAGATGATACGATGACGGGAAAGAGAGAGGGAGAGAGAGGGGTGGCGTTTTCAAGCAGAGAGACCAATTCTCTCTCTCTCTCTCTCTCTCTCAGTTTCTCTGTGCGCGCGCGTGTATAAGTGAACGTGTACGAGGTTTTCTCTCTCTCTCTCTCTCTCTCTCTCTAAGGGCGAGAACGAGCGGGGAGGTAGAAGGAGGTGGTGGAGGAGGATGAGGGGAAGAGGGTGGCGAGGTTTGTGGGAAGTGGGAGGTTGGAAAGGGGGTAGGGAGTTGGCCGAGCTCGTACGACGAGCGTAGCGAAGTCTATAAAGGAGTGCTTTATTGATCTCCAGTTTGAACGCGCACTCGGATACCGATATAGCCTTTCCGATGCTATAACGGTTGGGTTCCGTGAATAAGGGATAGAAGTGCACACGTTGGCTCCCGGTAAGATATCGCTCCGATTCGCGGCACGCTTCGATCCACAAGCTCGACTTTTTCCATGCGGAACGTTCGAAGGACGGACGCGATGCTTTCCAAAGGGATTCCATTTTCGATCGGAATTTGCCATTGCAAAGATAGAGATAGATAGATAGAGAGAGAGAGAGAGAGAGAGAGAGAGAGAGTATGGGGAGATGGGGAGGATGTGTCTTTCGGAACCCTTTTGAAACGTCCTTTCTTTCTTTCCCTCTTTCTTTTTTTCGTTCTTTGTTTCTTCCTCTTTTCTTTTTTTTTTCTTTTTTTTTTATACTTCTCTTTCATCTATTTTTGAGAGATAATGATCTTGGAGGAGCTACTTGAGAAATACAGATATTCTCTTTTTAGATATTTTTTTTTTCTTTTGTTTTGTTTTTAATTTACGAATGATAATATTAATTTTTGCGTATGCGCTTGCTCACTCGATCGTTTGGACGATCTTTTAAATTGAAGCATTTAGAAATGTATAGAAATTCGAAATGGTATAGCGCGACACACGTAATCATTACTGCCAGGTATCATATGTACATATATATGTATGTTTTTTTCCGTATTCAACCGCTATCGCCGAAAATAGTAAATAGAAAAAGGAAAAGAAAAGGAAAGAAAATGATATTACTCCAAAGGTTTTGCATAAAGTCTCTTGTCAATGTTATCTCTGTTACTTCCTTCACAGATGCATCGTCAGGCAAGTACGTTTTCCTTGACGATCAGACGACAAACGTTGTGGCGGTTAACGCCTTCCTCTTTTTCTTCTCTTTTTCCTTTTCCCTTAAGCTCTCTTTTCTCTTCTCCCGGTCTCGGTCGATGGACGATCGACGGCTCGCTACTTCTTGTTCTCTCGGACGTTCGCTGAGAGAAACCGCAATGAATTTTGCGTGACTTGGCTGGTTTCGTCCTCTCAGGAAGAACCTCGGAAATTCTTTTCGTATTTCATCGATTACAACGAGCATAACAAATTCATCGTTTTGTTTATCCTTCGAAATAAATGGATAGATAAATAAATAAATAAATAAAATTCGATGCTATTTATGTAATTCAATTGATTTTATTTATGTAATAATGTTTTAAATTATATACAATTTTTAATAATACAATCCGAGAGAGAGAGAGAGAGAGATAAGGTATGATTTAGTTATTATTGGTATAAAAAAGAAAAGAGAAAAAAGAAATCTCTCGTTGTAGATCGTTAGGAAAAAATCAAAGAAAACGGGAGAAGAGAGAATGGACGGGGGTAGGAGGGACGGAGAAAGGTAGGAGGCGACGGAGGAAGACGTCATTGGTGCAAACACTGAGATTTGCATCTTTCGCGGTTAGCCGCAACGATCTTGTAGTCCCTGCTAGTAGTAGAACGTCGCGATCGACTACCACCGAGTGAAATTAGAAGCGTATGTTCTTCATCGTCTTTTCAAACTTAATGTCGCTTTTCTTTCTTTCTCATTTATTTTTTTTTGACCACCTTTTCTCTCTCCTTCGTAATTTCAATTATTTCATTAATTATTTCACTACTATATACGCTCAATGGGATTCTTCTTTTCTAACTTTCTATGTAAAAAATATTTCACATTTTTTTTTGTGCTCGCAATAATTAGTCCCATTGAAGTAACTTTGAATAATTTGTGCTTTTAAAAATCCTATTGTATTATTATTATTATTATTATTTTTCTTTTTCTCTCTCTCTCTCTCTCTCTCTCTCTCTTTTCAAAATTAATTTCCCATTCGTATCGGAGAGAGAGAGATAGAAAGAGGGAAGATTAATGTTTAAACGTGCACATATATATATATATATATATATATATATATATATATATATATTAACTTTTATTTATATATAATACGTACGAAGTATACGCAATAAGCTTTACGTTGTACAATTTCTTTCCCCTCCCTCCTCCCTCCCCTGCTCCCATAGAAAAGAAAAAAAATTTGTTCGTAAAAAAAACGAGACATCAATATTTGATTTATTTAGTAGTATTACGAATAATTTAATTAACTATTCAAGTAGAAAATTTCTCCTTCAAAAATAAGAAAACATTATAGTTGGTAATACGAAAAGACGTTCCGTTTGGTCGAACGTTGCAATTACTTGAAAGATTCGAAACGCCGACTAAGATCGACGACGACGACGACGACGACGACGACGACGACGAGGACGAGGCACGGTCTTCGAACGAGCGACTTCGAGACGCGTCAGGGCCACGGAATTGTAGTAATTTTTCCTTGATTACTCGGCATCCACCATTACGCAGACGCGACGATGCGGCAAGAGGCAAACTCTTAAGGTCGACTTTGACTTCATGGGAGCGTGCCAGCGTTCCACCAACTTCCGACTTTTTTTTCTATCTCTCTCTCTCTCTCTCTATGTATATATATATATATATATATATATATATATATATATGTATATATATATATATATCATAGTCTCTTCTTATCATAGAAAATTGAATGATCTTGGAAAAATCTTAATAAAGTTATTAAAAACGTTGCGATTCGATCGATCGAATCGATCCGATCAATCGGCCGCTCGTTTTGTCTAACAAATTGATATTACGATGTTGGCGTTTGAAATAATAGAATCAATTTTTTATAAACGACTTGACGAATGATTTTTCTTTTTTTCTCTTCTTTCTTTTCTATAAATTTTTCCAACAAATTGCATTATCGTTTTATTAGGATTCAGAGATAATTCGTCAGAGATATTGCATCCTTTAAATTACAACGATTAGTACATGCAATTATTGAGCATTTCAAAATTAATAGAAAAGAATTATCGTTTAATATGAGAGACGTGTAAAGAAAAAAAAAAAAAAAAAAAAAAAGAAGGGGAAAAGGAAAAATATGAAAACTCTTTTATTTCTTTGAGACTTTTTATCCTCGTACATGAATCTACAGGAGGAATTCATACGGATTTCAGATTGGAAGAAAGAAAACAAAAATTTATCGGTCAAAGGAAGAAAAAGGAAAAAAAAGAAAATCAAAATACAGAAAGACTTTCTCGTTAGAAATTCGAAATATCATTTGGAATGTAAGTCCTGTGTCGTGTATTAAATTCGGATGATTATCTCGACGTAGAAAAATTGATCGATATCGGAATGAAAGGTGAGAGGTTAGATTATCGGATTAACGATTTCCGCATGCGGATTCGAAGGAGCGAAGCGGAAGAGGCAGTGACTGGGAAACAGAGAGAGAGAGAGAGAGAGAGAGAGAGATGTGATCAGAAGAGAAGAGAATCGAGGACATTTCGTCGAGCAACCGAAAACGAATGGCGTCGGTTACGCGCGAAACGCTTGCATAAAATTATAGGCGTTAACACCATGGTCTGGGTCAGCGGGTCGATCGATGAATAGTGTGATTAACCTCGATGAAACGGACACGTGGGGTGGTCGAATAAAAAGTCTGAGTCACGTTGCTTGTGCTGAGAGTCGGAAGAGAAGAATTTGGAGTTCTGCACGAGACACTCTTCTTCTTCTAGCTTATCATTAATTTTTTCTTTTCCCTATTTTTTTTTTTGTTTTGTTTTTTCCTTTCCTTTTTTCCCTCTTCTCTCCTTTTCTTTTCTTTTCTCACCCTTTTCTTCTCTTTTTTTTTTTAATCCATTTTTTATTTCATTTCAATGAGACGTCGAACGACCTTCATTGAGATCCATTGTTTCAAGAACGTGTACCTTAGCTATATGCCGATGGTTCGATCGATCGATATTTATTTATTTTTTTTTCTTTTCTTTTCTTTTCTTTTTCTTTCATTCTTTTTTTTTTCTTTCTTTTATAACCTATTCGCGTTTAATTACTAATTTTTATTCGATGTATTATTTTTACGATTTATATCGAGCCATAATTTATCATTTTTAATATCGTAAATATTGATCTACATGTATGTACATACGTACGTATTTATTTATGTGTATGCATGTATGTGTATGTATGTTTGTATGTTATTTTTATTATTCCCAGATACTAAGATCATTCATTTGTTCCTATTTTTTCTTGGACATTACATAAACATGGATACTTATTGATAAATATTGATTCAATGAAGAAGGAGAGAAAAAGAGAAAGAGAGAGAGAGAGAAAGAGAGAGAAAGAAAAAAAATAAGAAGACGATTGATAACGATCGATTTGATTGAAATTGACGTAAGTTAGAAAAAATTGGTTTCCCAGTAAATCACGATCAATGGGAAGCTCGACGGTCTATCGGAGAAGGAGAGCTGATAAACGGCGAGGGTCGTGTATCGTGTCATGGTCGAAGCCTTGAAAAGGTCAAAGACATCGAGGTAGGCCGACTTCTCGCGATACGTATATCGAGAGAACCCGAAATTGTCCGAAACTTGAAATTCTTTCACGATTTCGAGTCCATATACGCATACCCATATATAGATACATCAGTGTGGGCGCGCGCGTGTACACACACATCTGCACTCTATTTATATATATATATATATATATATATATATATATATATATACACATGCAATTATGTATTAATCGTGTATTAATTGTGTTGTATCTCTATATATATAATACGATTAGATGAGTTTATTTACTCAAAAACAGATATTATTGAAATATAGGAGAAACAAGGGAGCTAGCTCTCTTTCTCTCTCTCTCTCTCTCCGTAATTTACGGTTTTTTATCATTATTCTCGCATACTCACGTGTTTTACAGTTAGCGAAGCAAATCGCGTAATACGCGTACCGCATGCGTTTCAACGCTGGAGATAAAACGATCCTCTCTCTCTCTCTCTCTCTCTCTCTCTCTCCCTCTCCCTCGTTCTCCCTTCACGAGAAATGAGCAAAAGCGAGGGAATATAAACGCTTGAACCACCCTAACTGCTGCCGCCGCTTCGTATTTTCGCTTCGTGGCGCTTACGGCGTAGGCTCGATCATCTGAACACCGATTAACCTAATTTTCGATAGACCCTACCTACCACTGTTACTATCATTGAGCACTTCGTTACGTTTTCAACGTACTTAACACATATTCCCCTAGTAGACTAAGTATACGTTTATACATTTATTGCTATATACATATAGTAGATAGGTATATTTTTTTCTTTTTTTTTTCTCTCCTTTTCTGTTGTGTGCAAAATTTCGTTCCTCGAATCCTTACGTTTACGATTAATCGATATTGATTTAAACGGATGTAGTGCTGGTCGTAATTCTCTCTCGCTCTCTCTCTCTCTCTCTCTTCTCTACATTAAAACTTTGTTATCTTGTGTACGTTTTAGAAGAAGAATAGACCGAGAGAAAGAGAGGATTTGGAATTACACAAAGGTAGGTAGATAGAGATGATGGTAGTAGTAGCAGCGGATCCGTTTGCACCTCCGAGCGTAAGCGGATCGTTCGATATTAACGAACGAGTAACGAGAGATCCGGAGAATGTTGTATGTATGTATGTATGTATATATGTATGTTGTATTCTACGTTGGAACATCGGATGTAAACGTACCTAACGGTACTTCTCCTTTGCCAGAGTCTCAGGCACGTTCCATCTCGTACAACGACGTGTACCTACCTAAAGAACTTCGGTCATTTAACTCTCGATGATCCTTTTATCATTTTTATTGTGTATATATACATATATATGAAGTCGTAAAAATTTTATATGTACATATATATATATATATATATATATATATATATATATGTATATATTTATAAGCAAAAATGATGCAATCCGTCCGGATCTTTGTCTAGGATATTTAAAAAGTATCCAAAAATTATTTTAAACGTTGACAAATCTTGAAAAAAAAATGAGTGTTCTTTTTCTCTCTTCTTTTTCTTTCTTCTTCTTTTTTCTTCTTCTTCTTCTTTTTTTTTTTGTTTTTTTTTCTGTTTTACATATCTGCTTTTAATATTCTATTTTAGAAAAAAGGCGTTACGACGTGCTCTCTATATCGAGTTACACAGGTAGATGTATTCTCTTGCGCTCGAAGAATTAGGGACGTGTCGCATTAGACGACAAAGGGGGAACACTCGTGGTCGAGACACACGTGGACATAGCGTTATATCCACAGAGGGAAGATAGGGTACTGGCTACGAACTTCGTCGACGAGCTCTTAGAAAAAAAATATTTAAAATTTCTAGAATTTTGTTATATTATTAAAAGCCATTTTTGCTCTCGATTATTTTTGCCTTTTACTATTTCACGTCAGTTATTACGATAGATAGATAGATAGATAGATCAAGCTTTCGCAAGGAAAAATTTGGTCCGATCGTAATTGTATTTGTGAAGAAAAAAAAAAAAAAAAAAAAAAAAGAAAAAAAAAGAACAAAAAAACAGGAAAACAAGCGATTCGTTCTAAACCAATCGATCGATCGATCGATCCATCGTGTTGTATATCGTGTAAACATTACGTACACGTGTAGATACGCAAAAGGATAATGAAATTATTATCTAATCGATCGCAAAAGAGTATAGGAAATATTGTCGAAAAAGAAAAAAAATATTCAATTCGCTGTTAAACGGATTCAAATCTCAGCGTGATGGATTTTCGTTTGACCTGGCTAGCTCGAGCTCGAACAACTCGAAGGTTCCTTCTCGTTAAACGTTCCGTGCTTTTCGTCCGTTCGTATCTCTCTTTCTCTCTCTCTCTCTCTCTCTCTTTCACTGTCGGATCTCTCGTCGTTCTTCTCATCCTCGTTCTTCCGGTGCAACAACCCTGGGATACCTTCTGGCTCCTATCTACGAACTTGCCGTCTCGAGCGTGTCGCTACGCTGCGCGGCTTCGTCCCTCTTCCCTCTCCCTCTCCTCTCTCTCGTATCCCTCGATATACCAATTCCACCCGGTGCTTTGCGATGGAACGTGAACTCGGCGGCGGCGTCCGTGCCTCCGCGTCTCTCATACACACCGAGCGAGAGAAGAAAGACAGCGTGCGAGTACGAGAACGACAGAGAGAACCAGAGTGAGAAGGATAGAGAGAAAGAAAGAGAGAGAGAGAGAGATAGAACGAACTGATGCGGCTGTCGTGAGAGAGAAAGGGAGAAAGAGAGAGATAGAGAGAGTGTCAGGAACGAAGCGAGCGAGAGAGAGAGAGAGAGACAGAGAAGGAAGCAACGAGGCGAATCGTTCGTTTTAGAGAAAGAGAGAGAGATAGATAGATAGAAAGAGAGTAGTGGAGAGGGAGGGATGGTTGGAGGCAGAGACGAGGAGATAGGAACTCTAGCCTCGAAGAGTGGTAGCGCGTGCTCACAAACTCGAACCGTGGCCCCCGGTTTTCTCCTCTTTCTCTCTCTCTCTCTCTCTCTCTCTTTCTCTCGCGCGCGCATACATACACACGTATACACGTATACACCCCTCGCTCCTTTCTCCCTTCGGCATCGAGTCGTCCGCTAAACCAACCCCACCCCGAAACCCTCTTCTCTTCTCTACTCTTCTCTCTTCTCTTCACTGGTAGGTCGGTCCACCCACCGAGCCACGAAAGCGAGGCTCCGTTCCCGCACCGATCCACGCCACCCTCCATTACCGCCCTTCGCTTCTCCCTTCCCCTTCCCTTCCCTTTACTTCCCTTCCGTTCCGTTCCCACCTCTTCCCTTCGTCGTTCGTTCGTTCGTTCGTTCGTTCGTTCGTTCGTTCGTTCGTTCGTTCGTTCGTTCGTTCGGTCGGTCGGTCCTTTTCTCCGCTTCTCCTCGTCCTCGACGTCGTCATCCCCTTTGGGCAAGCTGAGCACAACTCGCACACTACCGCGACACGCCAGAGAGCCTGTGCTTGCTTCTGCCTCTACCTCCTCTTCCACTGCCTCTTCTCTCTCTCTCTCTCTCTCTCTCTCTCTCTCTCTCTCTCTCTCTCTCTATCTCTCTCTCACGATAATCTTTTGTCCGATCGTGCGCGTATAGCTCGCGAGCACGCGTATACTATTTAGAGACTCGTACCATCCTCTCCTCCTTCTTATCTTTATTTTCAGATTCGTGACTTCAATTTCGTGATAAGCCTTGGATATAGATACATACATCTTTTCCTTATTCATATTAAACGGGCCTTCTTCGCTCGTTTGCTTCCTTGTTTAAATTCCTTCTTCCTCCTCGTCCTCCTTCGAACACGTAATGCGTAATTTTTCCAAATTTTCGTTTTGTACGTGTTGTTACCTTCATTTTCTTTTTTTTTTTTTTTCTTATTTCTTTTCGTTCGACAAACCGCCATGCCCCAATATTTCCTTAATGTTAAACGCGAAAATTTCTTTTTTATCGTCTCTCGTTAATGATCTTTATGGCTCACCTGGTATATATTTATCGTAATGCATTTGTATACACATATATATCACGCAACTCATTCACGCACGTACGCACGCACACGTTAACACTTGTTACGAACGTCACGTATGTATTCAATACATTTTGTACGTTAAACGTCGACACGAATGATCATTTCTAAGGGGTTGCTTCGAGGGTAACTTCACGTTCGTCCTCGTTTCGCGCACCTGCGAATCCTTTACGGATCGGCGATCGATCCTCGAGAGCGAGAGCGAGAGAGAGAGCGAGAGAGAGAGAGAGAGAGAGAGAGAGAGAGAGAGAGAGAGTGGGAAAGAGAGAAAAGGAGGAAGAATGCGATGGCGGCCATCGAGAGAGAGAAAGAGAGAGAGAACGAAAGTGGCGCCTGACGTCACGATCTCTTCGCTTTTCTCGGATCGGAGAACAAAAGGGCGTATGCCGAGGGTAGTTTTAGCCCCACGGGTTCTCGCGGACCAACCTGACGCAATTTATTCCATCCTTTTTATTTTGTTCTCGTGTCAACGATTTTTCAAAGATTCCTTTTCCTCGACGTATACTCAGAGACAAAGACAGAGAGATAATTATAAATCAGATATTTCCGTCTTACAACCCTAACGTTTTAATACATTTTTTCAATGTCTAGAAAAGTATATTTTGTCGGTATAGAAAAATTTTATATAAAAACTAAATAAATGTTTTAAAAGGGATAATTATAAGCTTCGTTTCATCTTGCAGTCAGAGAGAGAGTGAGAGAGAGAAAGAATCTTTTAAATGTTGAAACATGAAATTTTCGTTTCCCGAATCGATTTCAAAGCACTTTGTTTGACCATCAACGCTTTCGCACCTACGCATGCATAAAAAATTGTACTCCCATAAAGTTTGTTAGGAGGTCTTTTTTCTTTTTGTTGGTTTTTGTCTTTTTTAGGGCGTTTTTTCTTTTTCTTTTTTTTTTTTTTTCTTTTCTTCTTTCCTTTTTCCCCCGATGTTTTCCCGGACGTCATACGTCGAACAACGGCAAACGGGCATCACACGTAGATACCTTTATATACGCATATATACATCCGTACATGCATAGATACATACGCACGTACATACGTACATACGTACATATATAGTTGTATACGTGGTAGCCCGCACGCTTTTGACTTCGCGCGAAACCGAGGACGCGTGAAACGCGATCGCGATGGACGGATTTCGCGAGAGGTTTACGTTGACTTTACGTGGGCGTTACACTCCGTGAGCACGTCCGAGCTTCTCTCCTAGGTATGTACATACGAAGAGAGGAGTAAATCATCAGGATGACGTCAACGAACGATTCCGAGTCTTAACGTGCGCGCTTACAAAGTGCCACCTAGCTCGAGCTCGACGTCGGCCATACGAAAGAAGAACGCAAACGTCCATTATAAATCTGAACGTTTAACTATTCTTATATCTATTTTTGTAGCTATATATTTTTTTTTTTTGCTTTTTTCTTTTTTATTTTTTTTTTCTTTCTTTCTTTTTTTTTTTTTTTTTTTTTAACTATTTTCGTCATTATATTTTGTCAACGAAAAGAAAATTCAACTAAGGAGACAGACGGTTTGATATTTATTATGACATTAAAATGTAGATAAGACGACAGAAACACAAGAGTATATATATTTAATGAAGAAAAATGTATAGTTTATGTGAGAACCGCCTGGTTTCTGAAAGGATTAATCGGGGCTCGTTTAAAAAGAATAGCACCTCGCGACACCTTTAACGGCTACTACTTTATTAACTTTTCAAGGAGTCTACATTTTCATCGCATTTATTTTCATTTTACAATTTCTTTCGTTCTGTTATACATATACATATACATATACATATACATATACATATATATATATATATATATATATATATATATATATATATATATATATAATGTCTTTCTTATTTATTTTGTCTTTATTTATTTTTCTTCGACCCCCTCCCCTAGGTCCCCACCCTCGGTTAATTAAAATATCATCGAGGATAATCCATAATAGGAACAATATATATATATATATATATATATATACAGGGTCATCTGACGAAATATTTATAACACACGGTATCGCAGTGAATATATCAAGTATGACCGTCCGAAATATGCGCTTCGTGTCGTACTTTACAATTCGTTTCAAGAAATTCTTTTTACCTTCTCTTGCCACCGGTGTATGGATTTTAAAATTCGCGCCTCGTCCGCGCGTCACACTCCCGAAGAAACTACGCGAGTCGAATGCAACCGATACCGACGACAACGACGATGACGACGACAACGACGATTCAAATACTACCACTACTAGTACTACTAGTAGTAGTAGTAGTAGTAGCTCGAGTTGTTGTTTTTTTTTTTCTCATAAGTAACAGAGAAAAAAAGATGAGCAAGGTGAAATTTTCTTTTTTAGATACGTTCAACGTTTTTACCCTTACCCCCTTCTGTCGTTCGTTCGTTCGTTAAAAACGAACGCGACCCCTATATTATGCACGGAGTATCCACTGACCCAAATATTCGACCGTTTCAACGATGGTCGTTAAAACGCCCGCTCCATTATCTCTGCTCGAGAGATAAACGCATGGCCGACAGTTTTCCCCGTCGACCGCATATATATTCTTTTCCTTTTTTTCCTTTTTGTTTCTCCTTTCTTTCTTTTTTTTATTCCTATTTTTTTCTTTTTTTTTCCGTCCCCCCCCCCCCTTTACTTCCTTGTACCTTTCTTTCTTTGTTTGTTTTTTTTTTCCTTTTTTTTTCCTTTTTTTCCTTTTTTTTCCTTTTTTCCTTTTTTCCTTTTTTTTGGTCGATTCAACGCCAAGCGAAGAAAAAACACATTTAATTCTTTCCATTTCTTGATATAAAAATGTATATATGTATATATATATATGTATGTATAATTTTCTTTCTCTTTTTGCGAGGACGAATTATTGAGACATACGTTTTAGAGAAAACATAATATAATAATAATAATAATAATAATAATAATAATAATAATAATAATAAAATGAAGAAGAAAAAGATAAAGTTGTTTGCATTAACTATAAAATATAAGGATTACTTTTTTGCGACGGATGTTATATAGAATATTTTTTAAAGTGACGATTAGAAAAAGAATATAAAGAAAGGATAAAAAAAAAATAAAAAGTTAAATCGTTTGATAAATTCGAACTAGCTGTTACTCGGCTTTGCCCGTTGTCTTCGACATAACGTAAAAGAAGCGCGTAAAGTCGCAGAGAGAGAGAGAAAGAGAGAGAGAGAGAGAGACGCACAACGTTCTCGTTAAATCTATAAATAAGCGGATATAGTCTGCGTGCATTCTGGTAAGGCACCCTCCAAGATCGAGAACGACGCGACCGAGGAATCGCTTATAAGCTTGCTAACTACTATCATCGATCGTCTCGACACAAATTTTAATCGAGTCTAATCAAGCTTTTATTGTGAAATAGAAAAATAAAAGGAAAATATTGAAACGATACGACATATTACGAAATAAAATCACATATATTTATTTTTAAATAATTATTGAATTGTCTCTCTCTCTCTCTCTCTCTCTCTCTCTCTCTCTCTCTCTCTCTCTCTCTCTCTCTCTCTGCCTTTCTTTTTCCCTTCTTTCCTTTTTGTTTATTGTGTTTTATTTTATTTCTTTTTTCCTTTTTTTTCCTTTTTTTTTTTTTTTTCTTTTACCGTACGACCCACTCTATTCTTTACTTTCATTTGGGAAGAATTTCTTTTTTTAACTACAAAGCGTCATTATCCCTATGGTGCATATTATTTATTATCTTATGTACTTTTCACAATAAATTCAATTATTAGTTTGAATGATTTATGAGCTTGTCTGGAGATAAGAGAACGTCGTGAAACGATAGTTACAAAATTTACAGGCACACGAAACGATTTCTTACAAACGCTCCGAGACTCGATTGATTTTAAACGGTACGGTTACGGTCGAGCAATTACAAGGGGGACAGAAAAAAAAAATGCGAAAGAAAAAATATCGAAGGGAAGGGATAAAAAAGAAAGGAAAGGAAAGAAAAAAAAGGGACACTATTTCTACATGGTAAGATTCCCCGAGAGAGGAACGGTTCAAGTTAACTCGAGTTTTTGTCTTTTTAGGATTGCGTCCAAGGTTCTAGGATCGAACAAAACACCCTTCGAACTTCGATCCCTCATCGATGTGAGGCATGCGAGCTGAAAGTCCGTGGATCTCCGTGAGAGCAAAGGTATGTACGTAAATTAGATTTTTTTTTTTTTTTTCCTTTTTTTTCTTTTCATCATTTCCTTTTTTCTTTTTCTCCTTTTCATGAAATCTCGGCGGTAAAGATAGAACGTTAAACGCGAACTTTACGAAGGATCATAATTCCGTAACGAGAGCGTAACGACCGTTTACCGTGCTTCCTACGTTTTCGCATTCTGAATTTAAAATAAAAAAGAAAGAGGGTGCCCGGTCTGAATGGAATATATATACTTATATAATATATATGTATATGTGTATTTATATATGTATATATATGTATATATAACAATATATCGAAAGTGATAGAATTGAAAAGATATATGTATATGAAAAAGATAGATAGAAATCTAGTGCGTGCGTGTGTGTATGTGTATGCACGTATGTATATATGCGTGTATGTGTGTATGCATATATATACTACCGTTGAGATACCGTAACGTTGGACTTTCTTTTTTCGTAACATTTAGAATTGTCCCCTCGTAATTTTAATCGTAAAAACTTATTATCCCCCTATTCTCCTCTCTATCATAACGTTAAAATATCAAACGATTATTATTAAATTCCCCTTTCCCTATCCAAAAAAAGAGGAATCCGTGATCAAAATTAAAATCATTAACGTGATAATAAATGAGTCTTAATTGATTAATTTATTTATTTATTTAATCGACGACATGTAAAGCTTAACATTAACAACATGAAAACATAATGTTTAACCACGAAAGACGATCGATGAAACATTTAAGGTGTCACGGAAAGCGAATAATGAATGTGGAAGTTCAATCTCGAGTCGAAGAATTCAAGATCTTTACCTTTCGAAGAAGAGATTCTTAGAGGGAAGAAGACTGTGTCTTTTTCTTCCTTTTCTCTCCCTCTCCCCTTACCTCTCTCTCCCTCTTTCTTTCATAGTGAGAATCATCGTGTGGTTTAGGGTAAAGGGAAAGAGAATAAGTACCGTAGTAAAAGAAAGAAAGAGAGAAAGAGGGAGAGAGAGAGAGAGAGGGAAAGAAAGAGACATGAAAAAGAGAGAGAGAGAGAGAGAGAGAGAGAGAGAGAGAGAGAGAGAGAGAGAGGCCGGGCGCTGGCCGGCTGTGCGCAGCGCGCCACCGCATCGCTGACGCCGCCGTCTCCGCCGGAAATTATGCCAGCTCTCCGTTTCTGCGTTCGGTGTAAACGAAGCGAGGTAATGCCGGCAGCTCGACTACTCTCCTCTGCTTCCTCCCTTTCCTCGATTCTTCTGGCTCCTCCAGCTGTACCTCTTTTACCTCCACTATCTCCTCTATCTTCACTGACTTCTCTTCCTTCTTTGCTCTTTGCCTGTTCGTCGTCCTCTTCGTGGTCGTGGTCGTCGTCGTCGTCGTGATCGTAGTCGTAGTCGTCCATGCTAGTGAGAAACACGCCCCCAGGAACTGCGTTTCTCGTGGGCGACGGCCTGAAATATCGAGCGCCTTGTCCACATACACACACGCGCGAAAACGATGTAACCCGACTGTCGGAGTCCGTGAAAGTAAACTAGAGAGAGAGAGAGAGAGAGAGAGAGAGAGAGAGAGAGAGAGAGAGAGAGAGAGAGAGAGAGAGAGAGAGAGAAGGGGTGTGAGAGGGGGAGAATAACGATGTTTGGAGTTATATTCTATGGATATGAATGTGAAAGAAAAAGAGAGTGAGAGAGAGAGAGAGAGAAAGAGAAAGTTTTAAGGGATTAGATTCAAGAGAGTTTCGTTCAATAGGAGAGAAAAAGGAATAGTTATATTTGTATGTATTTATCTCTATGTGAATGTGAAAAACAAAGAGAGAGAGAGAGAGAAAGGGGGGAGGGAAAGAGTTTTAAGAGATATAGTTCAAGAGAATTTTGGTCCGTTAACTGTGAGGAAGGAATAACGATACTGTAGGTATTTGTCTATGAATGTGAAAGAGAAAGAGAGAGAGAGAGAGAGAGAGAGAGAGAGAGAGAGAGAGAGAGTAAGTAGAAAAAGAGAAAGAAAGAGCTTTAAGGAATATGATTCAAGAGAATCTCTTGGTCCGATTGGTTTAGGGAAAAAAGATAAAGAGATAAAGACAGGAAAATTTCAAATCCATGTATTATTTTCTTCGTTCGAGCTCACTTGAGTATCTTTCTTTCGAATTGCTTGATCCATTTGGAATTCTTCCAAATATGAGTCATCGTCGTTATCGTCATCATTATTGTTATTATTATTATTATTGGAAGGCTAAGATAGTCGTCGAATTATTTAATTATCGATGATAATAAATGTTGACGAAGAGCGATGAGCTGGGGAGAGATTGAATTTGGAATACGGAATGTCGTATTTAATGTTGAAAGAAAACAAATGATTATTTTCGTACACGCAGTTTTAAGAAGGAAATTATTGAACGTTTCGAAACATCTTTATTCTTTCTTTCATCTTCTTAATCTTCTCCCTTTCTCTCTCTCCCTCTCTCTCTCTCTTTCTCTTTCTCATCTGTTTTCCTTACCCTCTCTATTTTTCATTTTCTTTCTTTCTTCCTTTCTTCATTCCTTTCTTCCTTTCTTTTCCCATCCAAGACATTTTCAGGTAGACGAAGGAACGGTCGGTTTTGTTCTTTCAGCTGAAATTTACCAATAAATCATTCTTTACGAGTTTCTACAGTAGACGAAGAGAGAGAGAGAGGGAGCGAGAGAGAGAAAGAGAGAGGGAGAGGAGGGAGGATGTCTTCGATTTTCGAAAGATAGAACTTTCCTTTTTCCAAGAGGAAAGCTCTGCTTGTCGTCGTTGTTGTCGTCACATTTACGACGTCCCACACAACGACTACTATGACCACGAGTAGGAGAAAGAAGTGATGATAAAGGACGAGGAGGAGAAGGAGGAGAGTTACTCGTCGTATCGATGGACTTTAAGCGACTTCGTCGAACGATTTTGTTAATTTTAGAGCAGATTCATGAGAAAGACAACGAGAGAGAGAGAGAGAGAGAGAGAGAGAGAGAGCGAAACGGAAAAACTATCTCAGTGGTAATAATTTCAAGATAGTGCCGGATATACATAAGTGCACACAAAGTACATGTTAACAAAGAAAGAAAAGTTCAAAGTGTGACTTTAAGTCGTAATTCGGCAATGTAAAATGTAAAAGTTGCTTCAAAGATAGTATAAGAAAGAGAGAGAGAGAGAGAGAGAGAGAGAGAGAGCACTTTGCAAGAGGAGCAAAGAAATAAGAGGTAGGAAAGAGAGAGAGAGAGAGAGAGAGAGACGATTCTTTTGAGCATCGGCCAAGTTTTGTGGGCTGCTGCCGGTCGGCTCGTGGAATCCAGTCGCGAGCGATTTCTCGTCTCTGCGCGTTTTAACCGTGCACCGCACACCGCTTCGAGATAGCGAGCGAGTGAGCGTGATCCATGTATACTGCATATATGCGAAAGAGAGAGAGAGAAAGAGTGGGGGAAAGAGAGAGGGAGAAAGCGTGTGCACGTTTATTATGTGTCTGTCCCTCGGATCGGCTCGTTCTACGTTCCTACAGCCAAGACGTTCCATTAACGTTGCTACGCTAAGCGATTATTATACTTCCTTGTACAGTCTTCGTCGATAAACGTTGGTCAAATTTAATCCCTTTCAAAAAATATTATTATTATTTTTTCTTGTTTTTCTTTTTTATTTTTTGTTTTTTTATTATTTGTTTTTTATTAATTTTTTTCTTCTTCTTTTTTCATCCTTTTTTTTTATACATACCTACGATAATCGTATAATGTAAATAAATTGTTTGAAAGAATAGAGCAGAAAGAAAAAGTAGATTAATAATGCTTGGATGAATTCTAATCGTGTAGTTTGTACGAAAATAATTATTTTCTCGGAAAAGTATTACACAGCGAAAATATTAGTGGCAAATAATATAATATTTTGTATATAAAAATAGGGAAATATTGAAATAGTATAACGATATTATACGATCATACGAATAATATATATATATATATATATATATATATATATATATATATATATATATATATATATATGATGGTTGTACGCCTTTTAACGAGGGGATTAACCAGGTCACTACTGTCACTCGTCCCGTTCAAAGCCGAATGTTAATTCGTGCGTTGGCATAAGCCATAGGTATCTATCATAAAGCATCGAGCGATGTTTCATAACGCTACTACTAGTTGCTACGCTAATGATACCCTTCCTCGTTAAAAATCTTTTACCATTCATTTTCTTTCATCTCTCCTCTTCTTTCCTCTCACTCGGTTAAGAGAAAAAGAAAAAACAGGAAAAAATAGACTAGTAATAATAATCTCAATTTTAGCAATACTCAATCGATTATCAATTTTCAGTCGAGAATATATATGGTAAAGCGATAAGAGGAAAGAGAGATAGAAAGGGAGAGAGAGAGAGAGAGAGAGAGAGAGATTTAAGTAGATACGCGTAATAAATAAAGAACGAGAGATCATTCAAATAAAAGTGAAAAATGAAGTATCTGGGAGGAGGAAAAAGATAAACGAAATTTGTTCTTCGATGTCCCTTTGAGAATTGCCGTTCGATTTTCCGATTGCGAATTTTCTTAGTCGACGACACGGTGTGAATGAAATCGTCGCGAGTTTGTTCGTTCGTTCGTTCGTTCGTTCTCGAACGAACGAACGAACGAGGGTCGCCAAGGTAAAGGAAGGACGAAAGGAATGGAGGGAGGGAGGGATAGAAACTCGGTTTGGCTCGCGAGAGGGAACACGAGTGGTTTCTTTGCAGAAAGGGCGCGACGCGGCAGGAGGGAAGAGAAGTAATAAAACGAACGAAGAGAAAGAGAGTGTGAGAGAGAGTGAGAGAGAAGGGGGAAAGAAGAAGGTTGGTAGGGGGACCAAGCGTTTCACGATTGCCAAGCGATCGAGTCTTCTCGAATCCAGAAGGTTGCTAGGGTACACCTATACCGGACTTGGAAAAATCGAAGAGCAAAGACGTTGAGCCAAATGAGAACGGAGACTCGACACCGACTCGCTCTTCTGTTCTTTTTTATCTCTCTCTCTCTCTCTCTCTCTCTCTCTCTCTCTCTCTATATATATATATATATATATATATATATATATATATATATATATATATATATATAATATGTATATTTCTTTCTGTTTTTACGTCATCCGCATGATAATTTTAAGCTCTCGGATAACAAGAAAAACATTTAATATAATATATACCTAATTAACGTTACCAAAAATAAATGATTCATCTGTCATACTTTACACTTGTGCGCGCGCTAACATAAAGAGAGAAAGAGAAAGAGAGATGTAGATAAGAAATGTCTCCTCATTGAAAATCTAAGCGCTTAATCTTTCATCAGAACCATTCTTGACGGAAAACGTGATATAGAAGTAAACAAAGTAGATTATTATCCAACTCGGACTTTAAAAATACATACCAATGTACATACGTAGATACATATACACTCATAAACATTATGTATGAAGAAATAGGAATACATTGAAGGTAAGGATAAAGAAACGTTACATCCTTTTCTTTTTTTCCCCTTCTTTCTCTCCCCTACACCCCCGACTCGCGGTAAAAGAAAAATATGTTGGTTAAAAATTGGCAAGTTGTAAGAGGCTCTCCGCCACATGGAAAATTCCTTCAAGAGAATTACTATGACTGACTAATCCTCGATATTCCATACGTCATGACGAAGATTTAGGATCTTCTTGGGTCAGCGTAAATTCAAAGGGAGGCCAACCAATCCGATTCAGGCCTCGATTGGAATTCAAATTAGCGCGCGCGTTCGAAGAACTCTGTCAGAGAAAGAGAAAGATAAAGAGACAGAGACATAGAAAGAGAAAGAGAGAGGGTGGGTCTCTGAGGCCACGCTCGTTACGAAACTTCGTTACTACCGGGTATTTTCAACCCCGAAGATCTCGATGGCCCCAGGGCGAATCCATTAAAGGTAAAAGCTTCTCGTTTACATCTGCCGTTCTCGGGGCTTCTCTCTCTCTCTCTCTCTTTCTCTCTCTCTCTTTCTCTCTCTCTCTCTCTTTCTCGTACTCGCACTCATGGCGTTACGATTCTCTCGAAACAGCAGCAGCTGGTTAGCGAGGCACCTTCGTACTTTCGCCATTCCCTCTACGTAACCGTCGTATTATCCCGACAAACCGATTTGAGTTCCTTCTTTTCTTACCCTCTCCTTCTTCTCTCCCTTCCCCCCCTTCTCTTCTTCTCCTTTTTTCTCTCCTTCTGCCCTCATCTGTTATATTATATCTACTTCATAACCGATAATGCTATCTTATGTATTTTTCGACAGTTAAGATTCTCGGTCAAATGCATCTATTACCTATACATCTATATATTATTATATTTACGTATGTCGTATATTTTCCTTTTATTTTTGTTTCGTTTTGTTTTTTCTTCTTCTTTTTTCTACCTCAAAGTATTCTGATTATAGGAAAATATTATACATTGGTTCAGTAACTCGCAACAACCGTGTTAGCGATCGCGTTAGACTTTCTATGGCTTCTTACTCCACTTCTCTCTCTCTCTCTCTCTCTTTCTCTTTCTCTATGGCCTTCTACCGGTCAACGAGCGGCTTCTATCGGTTTCTTTCAACTATAAATACTTGGTCGATTGACCAAGATAAGCATTGATCATTTTCGATCGTTTTTTCTCGATCAATAAATATTCAATAATATTATCTCCTTAATTTATAATTGTATATAATTTTATAAATCGTTTAATTGTCAAATCAATGAATGAACGAACGAACGAATGAATGAATAATAGAGAGAGAGGGAGAGAGAGATTTCCTTGTAATAGAAAATATTTTCTCTAAAAAAAAAAATATTATTCTTTTCGTCGTTGCAAAATAACATAAAAAAAAAAAAAAAAAAAAAAAACAAAAAAAACAAAAAAAGAAAAAGAAAAATAGAACGTTCTAATAAAAAAATTCATTCCATTCGCGGAGTAGTCGGGATGGAGGAAAGAAGAAAGGCGTGCAAAACCCGAAGCATCGCGAAATCCAACGATAACGGCTTCGTCCGTATAGTGTGCGCGCCCGTGTTCTCATGTGTGTGTGTGTGTGTGTAAGTATGTGTGTATTTGTGTTTGTGAGAAAAAGATCGTGCTGGAAGGATAGCAATGCGGAGGCAATGCGGAAGCGGTGCGAGGGAGAGAAGATGCGTTTAACTGCGAGCGGTCGCTTTAGCACCGCTAAGATGCAACGAGAGGAAGGTGGTGGTTGGGTGAAGGGGAGGGACGTCTCATACGTACGTACTTACATGCATATATATATATATATATGTATATATGTATTTGTGTATATATATATGTATATGTACGTACATACGTTTCTCCGTAGAAACTCGGCAAGTTCGCCGTGTGAGATTCGAGAACTCAACGACGACGACGACGACGACGACGACGAAGAGGACAACCATCGTCGTCTTCTCTTTGTGCGTTCGACGAGAGAAATATCTACGAGGACTCCGGTGAAAGGACAAAGCGAACATCTCTCTCTTTCTCTCTCTCTCTCTCTATCTCTCTCTCTCTCTCTCTCTCTTTCTATCTGTCTCTGTCTCTTTCGAGGCTCCTTCGAGGTTCCTCTTCCTATCGGTCCGCTTTAGTGACCTCATCTCGCCCGGATAGTTAGTGGAGTTTGCGATAGATAGAACTCATTGTCAACGATAAAACTCTTTTGTCGCATAGCTAATCCTGAAAATGTATTATCGTCTATTATCGTTTTATCATTTGAAGAATGTTTTCACCTTCACGTTTTCCTTCTAGATATTTATTTCTCCTTTCTATCCACTCCCCTCCCCTCCCTCCCTCCCGCCCCTCTGCCTCCGGCCTGCAATGAGTCATGATCGTTCTATGAATCATCTATTTGGGTTTTACACCTGTAGTACGAACTCCTGTGAGCACAGGTAACAACGTTACTAACGTTAAAACTCGAATGGGACAAAATTGAAAATACAATTATTTCTTTACTATTCTGAGAATAATAAATAATAATAATAATTATTATTTTTATATGTATATATATATATATATATAGTAGTAGTATATATAACGAACGACAGGTACCTACATACATACATACTTAGCTCATAGACGATGTGGCAGGACTATAATGTCGGAATGTAGAATCGAACCGGTTTACTCGCGAGACGTCGCGCGTATTTTCCAACGTCATGGTCACGTGAACCCTGAACGCTCTTGTCCAGACAAAAATCACATATATTTCTTCGTTTTAAAGTGCATTTTCGCACGTGACCCTGACATTAGGATAATGTGTTTAAACGTTTTCCTTTTCTTTACGCCCTTCTTACAAATATTTTCTAGTTCGTACGAGAATACAATAGGATGACGTGTAAGTTTTAGTCATGATGGATGGGAAATAACAGATTTTAGGTAAAATATAGTCCGGATGAGTCGATGGGATGAGAATAATCAAAACCGATCGAGAGATAAGGACGTGAACGGTGCGATAAATTCGATATTCGAATCTTTTAATATTTTCTCTTACGTGTATTAATATATAAGTAAAACGATTCTGCATATATATATATACACATAATTATATCGTAACATGATTCTATAATCCAATATCAATTTGATACGATCTAATCTCCTATATATAGAATAATTCTATATATAGAAATTTAATCTAATTTAATTATGTACATTCCGTTCTTCCATATATATCTTCATACATAAAGTAGAATTGAATATTATATTAATGATTAGAACGTTATTAGAATATAATTACATAGACCGGTCTATGTAATATTAACATTAACGATCAGAAAAAAAAGGGGCGAGTGGGGGGGTGTGGGAAAGGGAATAGAAAAAGAACAAAAATGAGAAATAGATAAACAAGTAATTATCTATCTCGTTGTATCATCGTGTAATATACGTAAACGAAACTTGGATAGCGCAAGAGAGAGAGAGAGGGAGAGATAGAGAAAGAAGGAAAGAGAGAGAAATAAACACACGTAGAGAAAGATGCATGCAAGGCGGCACACACGCGGCCGAGCGGGAAAGTCTGGCCAACCGCACGTTCCGAGTACGAAGCACGTGGTACGCGCAGTTACTCCTTTCCGTGTCGTGCCGAGAGTGCTGCTGGTGGTGGTACCGCTGTATTAGTAGTGGTGGAAATGACGCTAGTGGTGGTGGTAGCGGTAGTGGTAGTGGTGGTAGTAGTAGTAGTGTAGTAAGGATGGTGGTGGTGGTAGCGGTGGTAGTGGTAGTGGTAACGGCGGCGGAGAAGGAGGTAGTAGTGGTGGTGGTAGATGCGATGGCGATGGTGCCGCTAATGGCAGTGTGCGTCGAGCGGCGGCCCTGTACTGTATGACGTGTGCGTGCGTGCGTGCGTGCGTGCCTGTCTGCTGCCTGCCTGCTTGCCTTTGTGCGTGAGAGTTAGTGCGTGCGTTGCACTCGCTTTCTTTCGTTGAAATAACTCTTCAAACGATACGCGCCTTTTATATTATATATTGTATTTTTCTCGATTCTCTCTAACACAGTTCTCTCTTAAGCATATTTGAACTCCGGACTTCGATTATATGTATATATATATATATATATATGTGCATGTATGTATATATATCCTTCGCGTTATTTTTCTCGAGTTTAGTCGTTTGAACGCGATCCTCTTTATCCTCTTGTTTCTCTTCTTTTTTTTTTTTTTGTTTTCTTTTCTTTTTGTGGTGAATGACGATAAAAGAGAGAAGAAACGACATCGTTGCGCCTATCGTCGAGAGGAGGTGAGATCGTTGCAAAGTTGCGTGTGAATCAGTGATGAAGATGATCGATCGTTGTTTGTTTTATTTATGTTAGTAGTTTGAACCCTTGCACCCTCTCTCTCTCTCTCTCTCTTTTACACACACACACACACACACACACACACAACGTACACAACCTCCTTCCCTTACCCGTGTGAAGTTCATTCGAGTGAAGTTATTTTTAACAGTGAAAAGAGATAAATAGTAGTGAAGTGATAGTTCTTCTTCGGTGCGGTATGCAGAATTCGTGCGGAATATGATTAGATCGGAAAGGGAGGGAGAGAGGGAGAGAGAGAAAAAAAGGATAATGTTATTGCGAAGCTAGCCGACACACTGACGTGGCGTTGTCGCATATTATTCTTCGTCTTCGTTTCTTCTTCCTTTGAAAATAGCGTTCGAGCTCGACAATCTTAAGCCCATATCAGAGGGGTATTTACCGATCGCAGACGAGGATTTAATCGTTCCCGGATCGGCGTTGCGATCTACGATACAAGAGCACGTTCTTGTTGACGTCATGCGTTCGACGAGCTCAGTCATTTGTGCAATCAGGTATGTACTATGCTTGGATACGAAAGAGAACACGACACCGACGTACGTTTTTCAAAGAAAACTCTCGCGTTACGACATTATTTCCTGCTTTTTCTTTCTTTTCTCTCTCTCTCTCTCCCTCACTCTCTCTTTTTTGTATGCTCTTTATATAATCTCAAATCGATAATTGGGATATATAATTATCCTTAATATTTTTATACTGACAATCAATTTTTAAATACATTGTAGAGACCGTGCGAGAGAGAGAGAGAGAGAGAGAGAGAGAGAGAGAGAGAAATGTGTACGCATATGTATTCCAAACACGACATTTTATATAATATAATATCGATACAATTTTATATATTATTGATGCAAATTTATATATGTAATAATAAATATTTATATATACACACAAATATATATATATATATATATATTTGATTAATTAATGGATTCATCTTATTAAGAAAATAAAAAAACAAGAGAGAAAAAGAACGAAGAAAAGAAAACTCGCATAAATCTACCTTCTAATCTCGCAACATTAGAAAAGGTTTTTTTCCTCGAGCTCGAAGCTAGCACGGAAAGATAGTCATCGTCTCTCGTTCATCAACGACGACGACGACGAAACTTCTTCTTACCTGCTTCTTTTCCCTCGAGTCGTGTTCGTGTTTTCTGTCTCTTTCTTCGACGTTTCTTGCCGAGTTCCAGGAGCGTGTTCGGGTTCTCCTCCTTTACAAAGATCCATCCGTCCGTCCATCCGTCGTCCGTGTCCGTCCGTCCATCCATCCGTTCCTCTCTCTCTCTCTCTCTTTCTGCTCGAATCAGTGTGCAGTGTGCTTCTCGTCGTACGAGCCACGTGGATCATTCTTCGTCCTCTTGCAGATTCCGGTCGATCGCTTTCCAACCGGTTTTCGTTTGCTTCCCAAAAAGCTTCTCTATCTCTATTCATATTGCTATCTCTAGCTATCTATGAATACGTATATGTATATATATATATATATATATATATATATATGTATATATATATATATGTCATTCTTTCGCGAGAGAGATATGGCGATATAAATAAGATATCGATCTAAATTGACCAATTGCTAATCCGACTCTAATTTACACGAATTGATAATTCGATCGTTGAACAATTAGAAAAATTTAATCGATAATATATATATATATATATATATATATATATATATATATATTTATGTATATCTGTATGAGTGTGCGTGAAGAAGTTAAAAAAACATTGTGGAAGGAAGGAAGGAAGGAAGAAAGGAAGAATTATCATAGGGAAGAGAAAATATCGAGCTTGGCTTGTGGACTTTCCATAACGTAAGTTGCTCGTCGTGAACGCACGTCATCCGGTCTTGCAGTATCGGTACATAGGTTTGCAGCATTTCGTTACAACGACTACTACCTCTCTGCTTCCTCTCTCCCTCTCCCTCTCTCTTACTCACTGTTGTCGATGTACACCTACGCGTATACGCGTGTGCGTGGTTTTACCTGCCTACGCTTTCTTCCACGAAGGCTCACTATTTTTCTTCTTCGAAAGAGAGAGAGAGAGATAACTAGAAGAATAGTTTTGTACTATGCGAGTATCTTTGTCTCTTACAGAATATATTTTCATTCTTACGTTTCATCGCCTTTTTCTTCCCTTTTTTTTTCTTCTTTTTTCTTTCCTTCTTTCAAAATAAATATCGTGTATCTTTGTCTTTTACCGAAAATATTATCGTTTTTACGTTTCATCGAAAATAATTTTTTATTATTATTATTATTATTTTCTTCAAAATGAATAATATCTCGATATATATTTTGAATTTCTTTCACGATTATTATCGTCTACCTATGATAATCGGTATGATTTCAAGTACTAGTACAGATGAGCGATCGTTCTTCTTCTTCTTCTTCCTCCTCCTTCTCTCACGGTCGTTAACCGTTCTACAAATATTCTCTCGACGTGGCGAAAACAATGAGTTTCACCTTGTATGATATACGTATGTAGGTATATACGTACGTGTAGGTATATACTTGTATGTATTTACAAATACACAGAGGAATAACGTTCGTACTTTCTGAACGGACGAGACGATCGAGAGCGGAAGCAGGGGACTCTTTCTTTTCTTTCTCCTTCTCCACTTCCACCTCCACATTTCTCTCTCTCTCTTTCTCTCTCTTTACGAAGACACGGCGACTCGCTCCGACGGCTTCTCGTCACGGTTTCGTGATCACCTTTCAAGACATCGGGATTATTGAGCGCGTTCGGTACTAGAAAGGAAAGAAAGAGAGAGAGGGGGCGGGAAGGGGGAGAGAGAGGAGAGAGAAAGAATTTACAATGCTGAGACTAGCCATACCCTCTGTCTTTGTCTCATACTATGCGTCATTGTACTCGCAATGTGTCATTACAATCATCATAACACGCGTTACTCTGCAAGAATTTTCTCATATAGAAAGAAAGAGATAGATAGAGAGATAAAGAGAGAGAGAGAGAGATATTAAAAATATTTGATTCGATCAGTTCGAAGTGAATAAGCTTACGTTCGAAGTAAACTCTCTTCAAATGTGATCGTTTTATTCCGATTAAACTATCTAACTATCTATCTATCTTTATGAGAGCATAGAAATACCTTGATAATCTCGTAATACTTAAGGAAAATGTTGTCTAATTATTTATTATCTATCGAACGATAAGAACTCATAGTCGGAAGAAACTCATAGTCAGGGGTGAGAAAGAGAGAGTATCGAACGTGTTTTCGCGTTTGAGTTAGTTTATTACACGGATATATGGCGTAGGTGTAAGAATGTATTTCGTATCGACTCATCTCTTTTTCTCTCTCTCTCTCTCTCTCACACACACACACATACAGATACGCACACACATGCGTATTTTCTTTCTTACAGGTGTACACGATATGGCGTAATCATAAGTAGAACGTATAGATCGAGAAAGACTTTGTCACTTTCTATCTCATCGTTTTTCTTCTCTTATCTCTCGGTGATTTATTAAACCTTAATCATTTAAATTTGTATCGTCATATATATATATATATATATATATATATATATATATATATATGTTATATACGAGTTTTCCGATATATGGATTTCATTCAATGAATGGACTCATGAATGACTATCCATCCATCTGTCTACCTATCTTTCGATCTATCTATCTATCTATCTATCTATGTATAGTTTGACGCCGATGATTGAAAAATGTTTCGAGTTCGATCCGAAGATAGTCGATCAAGTTCGACCATACGGACAAAGAGAGAAAGAGAGAGAGAAGAGTTTTTAATCGCTCGAATAGCATGCCTCGTCGTACCGTATCGTAAGTAAGTACTTACATACCTAAGAACATACGTATGTACCTATATACATTCGTATATACATATATAACACATGCGAATCGATTACTTTGGCAACTTACTCTCCGACGCATTATCGACCCAACGCGTTCTTGATATTTGGAACGAGGCTGACCGGTCGATGCCAACATTTCTTTTTCCTTTTTATTTTTCTCTTTTCTTTTCTTTTCTTTTCTTTTCTTTTCTTCCTTTCTCTTTCCTTTTTTATGTTTTCTTATATTTATTTTTGTTTTTTTTTTTCTTTTTTCTTCTCTTTCCTTCCCTTTTCTTTTTCTCGTTGTCAGTATCATGCACATATCACCTACCCACACACATACACATACATATTAAGATACCTACTTATTCTCGCAATTTAAATAAACGAAGATTAAAAACGAAAAAAGAGAGAAACACTATATATATATATATATATATATATATATATATATATATATATATATATATATATATAAAAAAGAAAAAGAAAACCCCGCCAACTTTGCCTCTCAAGTATAAAAATATGTCCAACATCGATAAAACTCAACGAAGAATCTTTGTTGCGATATTAAAATAATAGAAAGAGCCAAAAAAAAAAAAAAAAAAAAAAAAATAGAAAAAACAAAACTCGTCTCTTTCTCTCTTAGATCGTGTACGAATTAAAATGAACGTCGTCGTGCTCGAGGAGTTTTGGTCGAGAAATGGAAAAAGATGGAGGAAAAAGAGGAAAAGGAAAAACAAAAAGAAGAAGAAGAAAAAGAGGAAGATTCAGTTTGATATAAGTACCTAGAAAGAGAGCCTTCCCTGGAAGCTCTAACCCAGACGATTGGAAGTGTAGTAAGCAGTAAGGAGCTCGTTTGCGATCGATCGGATCGACCGTATTCTCTCTCTCTTTCTCTCTCTCTCTCTCTCTCTCTCTCTCTCTCTCTCTCTCTCTCTTTCTCTTTCTCTCTCTCTGTGTGGCGTGCGCGCGAAAACGAGAGCGTTATCGGCCACTGTCGTGATACGTCATTTTGGGGGATGTTAAATGTGCGCGTAAAGACGCAATTATATAAGAAGAGAGAAGGAGGAAGAGGGTAAGAGGAAGGAAAAGAGGGAGGTTTGGGTGGGGAAGGACGAGGAGAAGGTGAAGGAAGGATGGAGGGAGTTGGGAGAAGGGTGGTGGTGGTAGAGGAGAAGAAGAAGAAGGAGTGTACGGTTCGGGGAACGGTAAGAATTATTTTGGGAAGAGCGAAGCGGTTTACCTCGGTCAAATACGAGCGAGTCAGCAAGCGAATTCCAAGCTGCTGTTGATCGGCACGATTTTCTCTCTCTTTTTCTCTTAGTTCGTTTCTCGTACAGATCTCTCTTTCTCTCTCTCTCTCTCTCTCTCTCTCTCTCTCTCTCTCTCTTTTTCTTTCTCTCTCTTTCTCTATCACACTTCCATCTTGTCTCGCACCGTCTCGGAAAGGACACCTACGAAAAAGTTGTTTTGCCATCTTGAAATATGTTTTTCTTACCGTGTCGACTCGAATCAACGTCGAAACGTGCTCCGAAGTTAAGTTCGTCGATTTGGAGAGACGATTCTTTTTCTTATATCTTTCTCTTTCTCTTTTTATCTTTATCTTTCTTTCTCTCTCTCTCTCTCTCTCTCTCTCTCTCTTTTTCTTTCTTTCTTTCTCTTTATGTACATATCCGAGAAATAGAGAGAACGTTATACGTATTTGTCACGTTGTTTGCTATATATAATATTATATTATTTTTTCTTTTTTTTTTTTTTTCCTTTTTCTTGTAACGTGTATTTAATATTATTTTCTTGTAATGTATATTATGTATTATTCCGAATTAACCCGTTGAGAACAACGTTTATCGTTTATTCGTTTCGAATAAACGATAAAAAATTAATATATACACGTAATGTATATATCTTTATCTTTTTTTTTTTTTCATTCCTGTCTTTTTCTTTCTTTTTTCTTTCTCTCTCTTTCTCTCTTCTTTCTCTTTTCTTTTTTCGCGCGCGATATCCTTGCATCGTTGTCCTGTGCGCGCATAAGAACGTTATAAAAGTGTAATAAATATACGTAACTACCGTAGATACATCGAATCTTTGATTTACATACATATATGCACGACGTATGTTCAGTGCGAAATAGAGGTAGGGGATATTTCAGCTCGATTTTCGCATTTCTCGCATTACCTGTTCCGTAACAACAACAACAACAACAACAACAACAACAACAACAACAATAGCAACAACAACGCAACCCAACGAGAATACAAGAAAGAAAGCGAATGAACATTGTAATTATTCGATCGTGCTACCGTATGTAGGTAGGTAGGTAGGTACATAGTAGGTAACCAAAACGTGCGCCGAGAGCTTCGTGTTTCACAGTCAGCGACCGAATAAAAACAAAATAACAAAAGGTTCGCACAAATCTCTGTACGTACGTACATACGTATACGCATACATACATGGTTAGATTGATATAACGATAACCAACCCACGTGCGTCCATCTCTTACAATCAGAGAGAGAGTGAGAGAGACAAGCGTTGATCGCTCGTTGGAAGATCCGGTTATTTTTTATTTTTTTATCTTTTTTTTTTTTTTTTTGTTTTTTTATTATTTGTCTTTTTTTTATTTTTTTTCCCCTACAACGCTACGCATAACGCGCGTTCGGACTAATTAAACTAAATTACAGTTGCCCTGGCCATTAATTAATTCGTCGGTAGTACGACACCTGCCATGGGACACCTACTATTCGCGGTACACGTTTTCGACGTTTATACTTTATCGGAAGTGACAGTTTTCGATCGATTTAACCGAACACGGTTGTCACGGAAAGTCGAAGGAAAAATTTCCCGCTCCGGAGGTTTATCCAAATAAACAAAACGAAAAAATTAATAAATAAATAAATACATAAACAAATAGTTAGATGGATAGATAGATAGATGGACAGATAGATCAAAAAAAGGAAGGTAGGAAGAAAAATATGACGGGAATTTAACGATATCATTTTTATTCATTTCACTTTTCGCAGGTACATATAGATATATATTCATTTGTTAGTCAAAAGAGGACATATTTCTATCTGTATAATTTAAATGTTTACTTTATTACTAAAATATGCAATTGATAATTTTATTGATATATAAGACAATATATATAATATATAATAACACATGCACGCACATACGCACATAGATATGTGTATATGGCCTCACACACACACACACACACACACACATATATATATATATAAACATATTTTTATTGACACGAAAAGTACGCAAAAATCGTTTCATTCTCTCGACAACATCCTGAACATACAATCCACTACAAGCCTAACCCCTATGTCCCCTTCTCTCTCTTTTTCTCTCTTTCTCCCTTTTATTGTACCATCTCTAAAGTATTTCAAACTGAGGGAGATCACGTCGAGCGCCATTAGAAGCCTTTCCAAAAGCGTCTCACAGCGGCATGGAAACTGTGACGAAAACGAGGAACTCGCGACTCTCTGGCCGCCTCTACACGATCGATCTCTCCTCCACGTCTCTCTCTCTCTCTCTCTCTCTCTCTCTCTCTCTCTCTCTCTCTCTCTCTCTCTCTCTCTCTCTCTCTCTCTCTCTCTCTATGTCCGGGACTCTCCCTCTCTCCATCTCTCTCTCTCTCTCTCCCTTTCTCTCTCTCCCTTTACCTTCCACCGTATCCTTGCTTCGTATTCTCCACAGAGAGACTGCGATCCGGATCGGCGGTCGGCTTTTCGAACGAAGGAAGGTGCACACGCGCGCGCGCATACACACACATACCATCTCTCTCTCTCATCTCTCACAGCAGCCCTGGAGAAAGAGCAAACGAGAGAGAGAGAGAGAGAGAGAGAGAGAGAGAGAGAGAGAGAGAGAGAGGGAGAGAGAGAGAGAGAGAGAAAGGGAGAAGTGGAAAGAGGGATATTCGATGGCACGTCGGGATAGTTAGTCGACGATGTCGAACCGACTAATACGTCGATGGAAAGAGAGTATCGACGTTCTCCTCTCTCTCTCTCTCTCTCTCTCTCTTTCTAGCAAGCAACGAGATCGCGTCCGTCCTCTCAACGCACCGGCCACAGAAGCTCAGAGGCCGCCGTTTGCGTCACGCGAGTGCCTCGTGCACGCGTGTGCGTTGGACGCGAGCCGAGATCTCTCCTCGTTATGCCCTCTTCCTCCTCCTCCTCCTCCGCCTCCTCTGTCGTTCGTCTCTTCCTCTACCTTCTTTTTCTTCTCATCTTCCACATCGTCGTCTTAGTCGTCTTCGTTTTCATCTTCGTTTTCATCCTCGTTTTAGTCATAGTCATAATAGTTATCTTTGAGAGAGTCCGCTCTTCCCTCCACGCGATAGACCTTTAAATCGTTCTTGCCGATCCTCATCTTATATTTAACGTTTGTAAAATGATCGTTAGTTATCGATGATAATCGAGATTATTAGA
>NC_060955.1:1027500-1047500 GCF_910589235.1 Vespa crabro
TTTTCCATTCATTATTATCGTTATTAACGAAATATGAAATCGACGTATATAGATGAGATATATCGAATGATATCGAGTTGATACGAATTTCAATTGTTCATTGCATTATCTAATCAAAAATTTTATTAATATGATAATATCCAATTTATAAATTATATTTTGTTATATACTTTATTAGATCTTATAAGATTCTTAATTACTTCGTAAGCTTTAGAAAAAGACAAATAAGGACAGATGGAAGGAGAGAGAGAGATAGAGAGAGAGAGAGAGAGAGAGAGAGAGAGAGAGAGAGAGAGAGAGAGTGTGTGAGAGAGAGAGAGAGAGAATAATATCGAAATGATAGAAATTTCAAGTATTTAACGTTTTCATTGTGTTAGAGAATCAAAGTTTTATTAATATAATAATACTCAATTATATAAATTTGTTTTTTTATTATATCTTTTATTGACTCTTATAAAATTCTTAATTACTTTGTTAACTTTAGAGAAAGACAGAGAGTGAGAGAGAGAGAGAGAGAGAGAGAGAGAGAGAGAGAGAGAGAGAGAGAGTGAGTGAGAGAGAGAGAGAAAGAGAGAGAGAGAGTGAGAGAGCGAGAGAGCGAGAGTAATATCGAGGCGATAGTAATTTTCAAGTATATTACATTTTCATTGCCTTACAGAATCAAAGTTTTATTAATATAATAATAATCAATTATAAATTATTTTATTATCCGTTATATTAACTCTTATAAGGATTCTTAATTACTTTGTAAACTTTAGAAAGAGACAGACAGACAGACAGACAGACAGAAAGAGAAAGAGAGAGAAAGAGAGAGAGAGAGAGAGAGAGAGAGAGAGAGAGAGAGAGAGAGAGAGAGAGAGACGGAAAGAGAGTAACAAGTTTAATTTCGTTTAACGTTGGTCATTTCAACCCCCCTCTCCCCGTTTATAGGAACGTTGTATAGAACGAGCACTCACACGAATTTAACTACAACGTTGCAGGATAACATTGACGACAACGAAAAGGAGAAGATGGAGGAGGCGGTGGAGGTGGGGGTTGGGATTGGGGTTGAGATCGGTGCAGTGGAGGGTTGAGGGGAGAAGAGGTGCTAGTAGGAGAGGTATGGAAGAGAAGGGATTCACGTGCGGGCACCGTCAGAGCCCTTAGCGTCGCGATCGCGTCAGGGATGCTCGTCGAGGGGGTGACCAAGGGGGGATGGCTAAGGGGTAGAGCTAGAGAAGGGGAAGGCAGAGGGAATACGACAATGCCCCACCCCGGTTTCTGTTATCGATCCGCCGCAACGAAAGTCGAGATACTCGGCAGCGTCCAAGTATCAGCTGGACGAATAAATCTGAATTATATCTTTCCAATTTGTTCATCGGTTATTTCTTCATCCTTCGATTGTCATTCGTTGCATACTTCTATGTTTTTTCTTTCTTTCTTTCTTTCTTTCTTTCTTTCATTTTTTCATTCTTTTTTTTCTTCCTTCTTTTATTCCGGTCTCCTTTTTCTTCTCTACGATAGGTGATTATTATTTTTATATTTTTTCTCTCTCTTTTTTCTTTCTTTCTTTATTTTTTTTTTTTTTTTTTTTTTATAACAGATTGCAAGTTTATTGTCTTCTTTTTTTATTTATAAACTCCGACCCCTCCCCTCTCTTTCTCATTAATATCGTATTTACACTCGGGTCATATGTTTTTTCTCTTTTTTTTTTCCTTTTTATTTTCTTTTTTTCTTTTTTTTTTTTTATTTTTAATTTTTATTAATGTGAAAATAAATCGAATTACGAAGAGTTAATAATTGAATTTAATGATGGGGATTATTGAAGGGTTGTAAATACGTTCGTTATCATACTATACGTATGTCCGGGGAAATCATTTTTTAAATGTGCGAAATAAATTGAATTAATGAAGAGTTAATAAAAAAAAAATGTAAAAGTTTTTGTTGTTTGTTTCTTGTGTTTTTTCTTTCTTTCTTTCTTTCTTTTTTTCTTTATCATTCGATACGTGCGAAAAAAATCGTATTCCATTGTGATTATATATCGAAGATTCTACATCGTTCTTAATGGTTGTAGATATTTTATAAAATATTTTTTAAATCTGTCATCATTTATTTCGAATTCGCGAGAGAAAGAGTAGTTTTTGTCGAAGCGTAGTCGATGTTAAATAGATAGATAGAGAGAGAGAGGGGGGGGAGGAGGGAAAGGGAAGGAAAGAAGGATTTTTGTACGTTTCATGTCGTGTCTCGTCTCGACGTTTTAGTAGAATTTTCATATCGCCGACAATATTTTTTTTTTTTTTTTTTTTTTTTTTATCGAAACATTAAAAGTCCGGAGAAGGACGATTCGGTATGATACCTACATAGCTAAAAGCATCTAAGAGCTTTAGAAGCATCGGATGCGATGAAACACGATCGCTACGGGTCGAGACGAGGAATAGAAACGACAGCTGTGACCGTGGCAAATCGACGAATATGGCGTTCGATAGATACATATCTAGCGTTAAGTTATACCATCGATCTGGACAACCTCGAGTTTGAGAAAAGTAAAAAGTAAGAAAAAAAAAAAAAAAAAAGAAAAAGAAAGAAAGCAGAAAAGAATAGGATCTTTTATTTATTTACGATTTATTTTCTTCTTGTTTTTCATTTGTTATATCTTTAAAGATACATCATCCTGGAGACGTGTCTTTACGAATAATATTTTTTTTCATTTTATTCGATGACATCGTCCAAAACGAAATAACGGGTAGATAATTTGTTAATCGATTGAAATTACACAAATTTTTCAATTTGTATATCGAGCATCGGAAATTTATTTTTCTCTTATCTTTTTGAACGTACGAATCGATCGTTAACTAGACAATATGGGCCATCATGGATTTGAGACAGAGAGAAGAGGGCGAGGGTAAGATAGAAATAAGGGGTGTGCAGAGAGAGAGGGAGAGAGAGGGAGAGGGGGAGAGAAAGAGAAGGAGAAAGAATCACATATACGTAGACACACGGTGACAGAGACAGTTGTTAGAAGAGAAGGGGAGGTGGAAATGGAGAAAGGGGTGGGAGAGGCCTCCATGGAAGAAGAAGTCTGATTTATAGGCGACGGCAGCGAAGCGTTTTCGCTGCGTAACTTCCGTCAATTTCGTTTCGTCTTGCCTCGTCAGGAACCGAGTTTCCGGTTTCTAACTGAACACAGTGAACAACCAAGTGATTCTTAGCTGGTACAGTTATTTTTCTCATAGATCATCCTCTCATAGATCATTCTTATCTATATAGATTGTCACTTTTCACCTTTGTATCTTTCGGATTTGTACACGATTTGAAAAAAAAAAAAAAAAAAAAAAAAGAAAAAAGTTCTTACGAAATTCGAGAGGATTCTTTTGATTAGTTAAATTAAAACTTTTTGTTCTTCTATCGTTAGTTCGAATAAAAAAAAATTTGCATTGACGCAGTGATATTTATCTTAATCTCGATTATAACGGGCAATATAATACGGATAAAATGAATATGATTTATACTTAGTACAAATACAATTTTGTGGCAGAATGTAACCGGGAAGGACAGGAAGTCGAAAGAAGATAGGGAATCTGAAGATAGCGTGTAAATGTTCAGTCGAGTTAAGTTGAATCAAATAGAGTCAGAATCGTTCGCTTAATACAATGTTGGTTTGTGTAGAAGAGCAAGTAGAAGGAGAATATAATCCGAGATATACGTATTTACATATCGTACTACGTATGTATCGTATGCATATGTAATATAATTGTACTTTAATACATTAATATACATGTAATATATGAAATGAAAGTAACGCGTTGGAAATATTTTCGTTCGTTTTACTTCGTGCTTGATTTAATGCGCGGTGAAAAGCATATTTTTTTTTTTTTTCTTTTTTCTTATTTTCTTTCTCCATTTTTTTCTTTTTTTTTTTTTGTGTGCGTGTGTTCTTTTTTTACTGTGTTACATAAGTTTTCGAAATGTAAGACGAGCTGCGAAGGTCTTAACGCGAAGTAGTCGAGCCGAACGTAATGGAGCAAAATCTGGGCCGTGTGACTCTAAGAAGTGGAACGTTAGCGTGCAGGTGCGAAGACTCGCTTGGATCTCGCTTAGTTTTCTTCTTTTTTCTTTTGTATATATATATATATTTTTTTTTTTTCTTTTCTTTTTTCGTTCGATCATTAAACGAAGAGATATCTTGGATCTACGTTCATTCTTTTTTTTTTCTTTTTTTAGTAAATATAGTATAAAAAAAAAAAGATAAGCGAGGATAAATAAATTTCTTTTTTCATCCGCATGTCATTTATCTCAGATCTGTCTTCTTTAGTGAGTATAGTAAAAAAAAAAAAAAAATCTATAGATAAAAAAATTCTTATTCGTCATTCGCGCGTCATCAAGGATTCGTTTGTTGAATTGTTTCGTTTGTCGAAAATGCTTGGTTTAGTTGTCACGCTGTTGTGAAACAAAAACGGAGAATCATGGAAAGTGGTAGAGAAACACATGCGCGAACGTTTTAATTATTCTCTGATCTCGTTATATTGCTCGTTGATATTCCATAAATTCAATATTTAAATTGCATAAATGCCGGAAAATTTGTAAATTTTCCACAACAAGGAAGATATTTCCATAGTGTTGGTTGAACGATCCAAATTCCGTCGATTCACTTTCAAAACATATTCTGTTAAATTTAACGAAACGACTTACGAGTATACTTTATCGAGCCAATGGTCATCGTGATAAAAATCGTTACATTATCAATTTTTCAAGAATCTTAATTCTTTTATTATTTGCTTCGGAGAATGCAAAAGAGTACGATTCGTCCGTTTATCGAATATAAAAACGAATTAACTCTGTATTATTATTCGATAAAATTATTAGTATTCATTAAACTTATAAGAAAAGATCAGCTGATCGAAGATCATAATCGTCTGTTTAAAATAATAATTAAAAACAAATCGTAAACTCATCGATTTTCTTCTCTCGTTATTGTAATAATCTCGTGATAATTAATAATACAATTGCATAAAACGAAATACACACAGATAGAGAGATGAAAATAGTTCATTCATTTGACACAGGAAAAATCAGCTGATCGAAGATAAATATATATATATATATATATATATATATATATATATATATATATATATATATAGGCACTAATTATCATTTACTTCTCAATTATCTTAATAATTGATAATTAAGTTAGAGAAAAAAAAGAAAGAAACAAATAGATTGAAATAACTCATTCGATTGTAGAAAAGATCAGCTGATCGATGATCTTACCGATAAAATTGATTTTTCTCTTCACCTTATTATATCTTTATAATTAATAAATAAATTTGTAATATTTGAAGTTCTCTCTCTCTCTCTCTTTCGTTTGCGTCAAGTTTGAAAGAAATAAAATGATTTTATTAGAATCGTCGAGGCAAACTCGCTAATACTTTCTCTCATTTCTTCTCGAGTAAAAAAGAACAGCACCGATAAGAAAACTTATCCAGCCGTTAGTGTTTCGCGAAAATCGTCGATTAAAAGTTGGAGGTCGGCCATTAGCCTTCACCCACATTGCTCGCGGTCGTGGTCGTAAGAAAAAAAAAAAAAGAAAATGAAAGATAGGGAAAGAAAGAGAGAGAGAGACAGAGAAAGAAAGAAAGAATATCATTTATACCGATTCTTCTCATTGTCGTTCTAACTTAATTTATAACAGATTCTTATCTTTATCATAACTATTTTAATTGGCGAGATAATGCTCCGAGAAAAGAAAGAAAAAAGAAAAAGCAAAATTTATACTACTTCAGTAAGAGGAGTTAATTATAAAGATGAAATTCCATTATTCTTTTTTCTCTCTCTTTTTTTTTTTTTTTTTTTTTTTTTTTTTTTTTTTTATTAGAGTCATTAATCGAATCGATTGAATATTCTTCGTCCGTAATATCTCATATGCACGTTGTTTAATAATCTGTATTAAAAAAAGAAAAAGGAAATAGACAATTTTTGTGAATTTCTCTTTTTTCTTTTGTTAATCAAACGAAGTGTATATTTTTTATCCTCGATATATTTCCTTTACTTTTTTGTTTTTTTCCCTACGAATGATATGAAAAGTTAAAAAAAAAAAAAAAAAAAGATAGGATAGACAATTTTTTTTTTCTTTCTTTTCTCTCTCTCTCTCTCTCTCTCTCTCTCTCTCTCTCTCTCTTTCCTATTAATACATTTGACATAGAGGATGACAGAGATTGGGAGGGAGACCTTGACAACGAAAAGCACGATGTAGAGAAACGAAGGGAATCGAGCTCGAATGTCAAATCGGGCCTCGAAAAGCCATTCTCGAGGAAGACACTGACCTAGATACCGTAACATATACGAAGTAAGGTCGTGTGTAAAACGTATATGTTTCTATCTCATATATACATACGTGCACGCGAGCGCTCATATAAATATATACATAAATATATATATATATATATATATATATATGTATATATGTATATACATATGTGTATATATATATATATGTACATGCATACATATAAACATGAATGTATATAAGCTCGTATTCACGAGAGAATAACGTATGTACCGCTACAACTATCGCGTCTAGTCAGTGTATATTTCTCTCTCTCTCTCTCTCTCTCTCTCTCTCTCTCTTTCTCTTGTAGTTTCCACATAAGAAGAACACTTTGGCACGAATGATAGGTATGCGTGTGTATATGCGTGAATAAATGTGCGTTAAACGATGAGCATATGAAATAGAGAGAATTATGTATTTTCTTCTCTCACTCAGAAAATAAAAAGAGAGGGAGAGAGAAAGAGAAAGATAAAGAAAGATGATATGTATGTGCGCGAATTTCAACATAACAAAAACAAACACACAGACATTTACATTTATATAACATATATATATGCAAATGTATATGTATATACATTGGCATGTGCGCTCGAAGCGCACGTGTGCGCATTTACATACAGGCGCTTTAATAGCGCGCACGCTTTCCTACTCCCTCACTCTATGTATGTATTTATCTATTTATCTCTCTTTCTCTCTTTATCTATCTCTCTCTCTCTCTCTCTCTCTCTCTCTCCCCCTCTCTTTCTTCCTCGCTTGTACGTGTGTGGTATTCGTGCGTGCGTGTGTGTATGTGTGTGTGTATGTGTGACGAGAGAGGAGACATACGTGTGCTTGGTTTCATTGTGTTGTAAGTGCTTTACGTTTATGAATGAAATTGTAGTAGTAGCGAGCACGTATATACTACGTGCGTAAAGTTATATCGATGACTCAGCCTCTCTCTCTCTTTCTCTCTCTCTCTCTCTCTCTCTCTCTCTCTCTCTGCCTCTCCCTCTCTTCCTCTCTCTCTCTCTCTTTCTTTCGCGTGCGATATAATATACATATTTATATACACACGAAGAGAACGTTGAACCCGTCTCTCTCGAATGGATTATTTTCTTTCTCTTTCTCTCTCTCTCTCTCTCTCTCTCTCTCTCTCTCTCTCTCTCTTTCTCTCTTTCTCTCTTTATTTTTTTTCTTCTTTCGTTCTATTTTTTTTGTATTTTTTTTTTCTTTCTTTCGTTCTTTCTTTCTCTCTTTTTTTTCCCTTTTTAATTGTCCTTGACATAGTTAGAGAGCTTCGTTTTTTTTTTTCCTCCGAAGAAATATGATTTTTTCGACGTTCCATAATTTAAAATTAATCGATCCCGACGTCTTAACTGTTCTTCGAGGAGGATATATACGTACGTATGTATGTATGTATGTATGTACATATACATTTATTTATGTATATGTATATTACTTCTCGATTATGAATCATAGTAAATACACAGGCAAATACATATTTATAATATATATCTCATTTATCTCTTTAATCATCAAGATTGAATAATAAAAATATCCTTTAGTAGTCAAACTTATTGACTCTCACTTTTATTGAATGAGATTGAGAGAAAGAGGGGAATGGGGGTGGGGTAGAAGAAGGGGAGTGGGGGGGGGGGGGGAAAGAGCATCTATCACATTGAGAAATGTGTTTTCTCTTAGATAAACAATAAAACAAATCTTTCGATTTCTTAATGGATATTATAATTTCGTTTTTATCGTCGTTTCTCTATCGGCTTCTTTTTCTTTTTCTTTCCACGTTTTCCTTCTTTCTTTCTCACACTTTCCCTTTTTCTTTATTTTTCTTTTCTTTTTTTTTTTCTTTCTCTTTTCTTTTCTCTCTTTTTTTTTCCCCTTTGCATTCTCATTCGAAAAAAAAGGAGAAGAGACGGGCGCTCGCTCGTTCCAACAAAACGCACTTACATATTGTCCGTGCGTTCTCTTGCGATTAACATACATAAACGTATACGCTTTTTTGATTTATGACGGTAGTAAATGGCAAAGGGCAAACGATTTGCCATGTCTCTTTCCTTTTGCCCCCTCTCTCTGTCTATCTTTTTCTCTCTTTCTCGTCGTTTCCCGTTTTGTTTTCTTCGAGAAGTAAAAAATAAAAGAAAAAAAGAAAAAGGAAAAAAAAGGAAAGGAAGGGAAAAGAAAGAATGAGAGAAAGGGGAAGAGAAAATAATCATTTCTCTTCTCTATAGGCTACATATAAGATCCAAAAGGAAATGTCACGTATTCCCGTTATATCTTTTCCACATTGTCGAATATTTCAATTTGAAAGCGTCATGCCGGAGCTCTAGCGATCGGCAAATCTATGCGATAGCCGTGTTATTCATGAATTATGGATACATTCTCGGTAGCATGGTTTGAGCGCTTGCGTGTCTCTCTCTCTCTCTCTCACGACTTGGAAATACAAGGTGTGTGTGTGTATGAGTATAAATATATATATATATATATATATATATATATATATATATATATTTATATATATATATGTTAGTAAAGTATACTAGCATAGAGAGAGGAAGAGAGAGAGAGAGAGCTAGACACAGTACACGCTCGCGTACTCAACTTTCTACGGCCTCGGGAGTTAGACTAGGTCGGGATTCTCGGTCCGTTATCAGTGGTTCGCGTCGACAGATAAGAGGAGGCTCCCTCGTTAATTAATGAATTAACGTACTCAGATAATCGGTCGGAGGTCGTGCGAACTCGTCGTCGTCGTCGTTGTTGTCGTCGTCATCGTCATCGTTGTCGTCGTCGTCGTCGTCGTCGTCGTCGTCGTCGTCGTTGTCGTTGTTGCCTTGACACCCCTACCACCAATTCTTGTTGAGTATTTAATCCAGTTTGGCCCCGACAAAGGTTAATTATTTTCTCCCGCTAAGAGAACGAACGAACTAATTAATAAATAATTAACGAGACCGGATAAATCTACAATGGTGGCTCTGCATTACACCTGATAACTCGTACGTACGGTATGTACGTTCCAATAGATTATTTTTCTCTCCTGTTAACGCTTTAAATTCCTGTGTACTCTCTCTTTCTCTCTCTCTCTCTCTCTCTCTCTTTTTCTTTCTCGTGAAGGTAGCTCTGTAAAATCGAGGAAATTAAATAGTACAGGCCGAAAATCGAAACGATATATTCAAACTCCTTTGACGCTCTAGCGTATTCCCAAAAACGAACATCGAACGTACCCGATGTAAATCATCGGGTATTAAACTTCATCAAGTATTTATTAGCTATTCAGCGGCGTGTAATGTGCCCAACGCCAATAAAAGAGCTGTTTATTGAAGCCGACCGTTCGATTTCGTTTGCTCTTCTCTTTTACCTCTTTAGGTATTCGTATGGGTTTCATGCGCGCACATATATAAAATGTAATGTGTATATGTGTATGTTTATATATATATATATATATATATATATATATATATATATATATATATATATACACCTACGTATATGAATGGCCGAATTATTTATATTGCTTATAACTATCTCGATCATCAACACGAATTACTATGATTGCATTTACTCGAGAATTATTGACAGCTATTTTCTTTTTTTTCCTTTTTTTTTATTTTTCAATTTTTTTTTCTTTTTTCTTTTTTTTTTTATTTTTCTTCTCTTTCAAATGCAAAACCAAACGATTTCTAGTTCACCGAGAAAAAGAAAACTTTCTTCCTTTTTCTTTTTTTTTTTTCGAGTTTTTTTTTTTTTGTTTGGAAATAGACCACCCTTCGGGTATCGTATTTTCATGATGTAAGTAGTGTTTCTAGAATACGAATGTTTACAAGAGGGTAATATCCATTACCTGCTAATTACTAATGGATGGCGATCAACGTTTCGCTGGACTCTCGCCCGTCTCTTTCTCTCTCTCTTTCCCTCTTTCTCTTTTGGATGTACGCTTTCTATCGTTCGATGCAGCTTCTTCCTCTCTCTCTCTCTCTCTCTCTCGCTCTTTTTGGGTGTGTGTATCGAAAAAGCCAGTGCATTCGACCGTATATAAATTATCTCACCGGTTTCCAAAGCGTTATACTATATATTGCATTTACGTAATGCAAGTCCGGCCTCGTGTCGATGACGTAGACAATGAGATACGCTTGTCCCTATTCCTATTTTTCAAGAGATATTTTCCAACGTTTCTGATTTAGCACATTTCTCTCTCTCTCTCTCCCTCTCGCTCTTTCATAATATATGACGTTTATTATTATAAACACATAAAAATAAAATCATGACAAATTATACCGAAGAGATTATTAATTCATATTATAATTTTCTATTACAGGTGTGATGGTGCCCCGTGGAGCCGGCTTTTACTATGAGTTGAGACCTCGTAATTAATTGTAAGTATACATTTCATGTTGACGAAAAGAAATAAAAAAACAACACACATATATATATATATATACATATATAATATATATGTATATGTATATAGGACATTTTCGTTCATAACTTAAACTTGACGTCACTTGATAATTAAATCCCTTTGTAGGTATCCTTTCAATCTCTAGACTAACTCATCTGACGCGTTCTATATCTGGTGTATCTCAACGTAAGAAAGGTATCTAATCGTTGCTATATGGGTTCTATCGGTTACGATCGGAGACAACGCACGCCTGCCAACTCCCTTCTATTTCTCTCTCTCTCTCTCTCTCTCTCTTTATATATCTCTCTCTGTTTCTCTTTTCTCTTCATAATCCACGTGCGTGAAAGCGTGTGTCTTTTGTATGGAAGTCTCTCGCTAAACCACGTTCTATTCTACCTAGAATACAGTCGCAATCACACGCAGGTACATACATACACTATTTATTCGTGAAAGAGAGAGAGAGAGAGAGAGAGAGAGAGAGAGAGAGAGAGAGAGAGAGAGAGAGAGAGAGAGAGAGAGAGAGAGAGAGAGAGAGAGAGAATAGTGCTGTATTCCTCTCTTCGTTCGTTCGGTCGTTCGTTCGTGTGATCACGCGCGCCTGTGTATGCACGAGATGGAGGGAAAAGAGGGTGAGAGAGAGAGAGAGAGAGAGAGAGAGAGAGAGAGAGAGAGTCGAGGGATGGTTTTGCTCTGGTGGCTCTGTATTGATTGCTGCTCCTCCTCTACCTCTCCTACCTTCCTGCGACCACCTCTCTCTTTTCTCTCTCTCTCTCTCTCTCTCAGACTCACTCACTCGCCTGGGCTCTTCTCGTTTCTCTTATCTCGCTCTCGCTCGTACAGAAACGCGAGCCGCGATGTCGCTCCGTTCTCTGCGAAAGCATCAAGATCTCGAGGTCCTTCGTTGCCACGTATATATATATATATATATACTATGTGTATATATACGTGTGTATATATATATATATATATATATATATCTTCCCTTCTCTCGAAAATGTCCGCCGAGAAGAGAGTTCCATGGCTGTTCGTTAATCGAACAGCTAAATTCGTCCATCTGTCTCTAGCGGTAGTTTTGCACGAAAAAGTGGACGTTATTCTACCTCCTCTAAACAAACTTTTTGACATTCGTCCTGTGATTTCTTTTTTTCTTGCTTTTTTCTCTTTTATTTTATCTTTTTTCTGTTTTGTTTCTTTTTATTCTTTTCGTGTTTTAGTAAAATCTTGTTCCTAGTCGTTAATCATAATAAAAGGGGATAATTGAAAAAACCAAAATTTTTTAATCTATATATATATATATATATATATATATATATATATATAAATATGCGTCAGTATATATATGTGTATATATATATATGTTTAGGTATATAGATAGAATTGTAGATATGGAAGATCAGAGAAAGAGAATAAAACGCGACAAGTAAGAGGGAACATAGAGAAAGATGAGAAAAATTCAAAAAGAATAGAGGAAAAAGAAAAATAGTAAATGTCTACTTTAGTTAAATATTAACCCACTTTTGCAAAGTATTTGGGAACTCTTACTATCGGAAATGTACGGAGAGGGTAGATACACGAGAATGAAAACATTTTTTATTTTATACTCGAAATAAAATTGGGACGTCGCTCCATCGAATTTTATCTTTATCGTGCTTGTGTATTTAATTCTTTTCTCCTTCTATCGTTCTCTATCGTTCTCTTTTCGTTTTCGTTTTCCCACGGTGTATATATATATATATATCATTTCATTTCAACGATGTTAAGAGTCTTTGGAGGAATAATGAACGAGAATTTTCCTTTACTAAAAACGCGTATTAATGATACACCTTATAAAGTGAAACGAGGTCGATGATTTTTAATTGAGAAATTTATTATACCTGTATTTTCGATGTTTACAATTTTACATTTTTTCTTTCTCTTTGTTATTTTTTTTTTTTTTTCTTCATTTATCATCCGTTATTTTATAACGATGATAGGTACTAAAGTTTCGAAAAATTCAATATAAATTGCTATCGAAATTTATTCTTTTCGATTGATCGGTCGTCGAGAGATAAACGCATTTCTATAAATATTATTATTAGAAATAAATAAAATTATTTTGTTAGAAGACAAAGATTCATTAAAGCTTTATACGAATCGTCGTCTCATTTCTATTTTGTAATTCTCTCTCTCTCTCTCTCTCTCTCATGTCCTCATTCATATCTATTATATAACAACACACGCGACTATATACCAAAATAGTACCATTCTCTCTTTCTAATCACATCAAAAGCAATCGAAGATTAACTCTTATCCGTAATCCCAGCTCTCATGCTATTAACAAAACAAAAGAGAGAGAGAGAGAGAGAGAGAGAGAAAGAGAGAGAAATTCGAAAGTGTCTACATTTATGTACTCTCGTGATTTCGATAATGACAAGATAACGAGTTGATAATAGCCAAAAGGGATGTATAATTATCTCAAAAACGTTACTACTGTTTTACGAATTTGACCAATACGTGAATTGATCGTTTGCTCGATTTTAAAAGATACAGAAGGAAAAAAGAAGAAAAGAATTAAAGAAAAAAAGAAGAAAGAAATATCTAAGGCTAAGAAAACTAGGTAGACAGGAGAAGTTTTCTCTTTTCTCTTTTTACTTCTTCTTCTTCTTCTTTTTTTTCTTGTCCTTTTCTTTTCTTTCTTTTTTCTTTTTTTTTTCCTTCTTTTTTGTATGAGCGTAGGCATTACTACCTGGGACGTCCAACAACGGCACCAACTTTTTCCACGACGATGGAAGGAGCGTAATACCGGTCGAGAAATCGATGGTCGACCGCGTCTTCCTTTTGCTCTCGACTTGCCATTCTCCGTTCACTTCCCCTCTCTCTCTCTCTCTCTCTCTCTCTAGCTTCCTTTCTATCTCTATCTCTGTCTTTCTCGTTCACTAGCTAGCTCTCCCCTCTTTCGGTCCATCTCTCACCCTTCTCTCCCTACCCTTAAGAAAGAGCGAACACGAGAGAAAGAGAGAGAGAGAAAGAGAGAGAGAGGGAAAGAGGGCGAGATAGAAAGAGAGAGAATTTCTCCACCCAGAACGTCTCTTCTAGCATCCCTCCGCTTCCTCGCCAATTTACGAGCACCTCCGAGTACTACTCGGCTGCCTGAAAACGGGGTAGCATTGCGAACTCGCCCGGATATTCAGGGACGAAAAGCGCCGAGGACGCGTTATACGCGTTCGCCTTCTTTCTTTCTTTCTTTCTTTCTTTCTTTCTTTCTTTCTTTCTTTCTTTCATTCCTTCTTTCTTTCTTTATTTCTTTCCTTTTTTATTTATTTCTCTTATTCTCTTTCTCTTATTTCTATTCTTGGACGAACGACACGAGTTTCCTTTACCATTCGCTTTACTTCTTTTTACTTCGCTTCTACTTCCTCGTCATCATCGTCGTCATCGTCATTATCGTTATCATCGTCATCGTCGTTTATAGTTAGAAATGGACAACTTCGCGAGGAATAGTTCTTTTTTTTTTTTCTCCCGAGTCAAAGGCGAGACCAATTTGAGAAAGAAGGGCCGAGAATGATGCTTGCTCATTCGCTTTGATATTAAATGAGATAACGTCTCTGATAGATGGAACAATGTCGAGAGTTAAGTATCTTTTTGCTTTGATTTATTTATTTATTTATTTTTTTTTTTTTTTTGTTAAACTCCAATCAGCGGGCTTACATCTTGCAGAAGAGATCTGTTATTAAATTACGAGGAGTATTTTGTAATTTGTAACGATGGATCACATATAATTCAGTCGATCTATATAAATCGTTTATATCGATCAAAAAAAGCAACGAAATATATATATATAATTCGGAAGATTCAATTATCTTATTTTTTCGCGACTTAATAAACAAGAAATGCAAGACGCGGTTGAAAAGGAAATTTCAATTATCTCATCTTTTTTAGAGATAATAATAATAATGATAATAATAATAGCAGTAATAAAAATAATAATGGTTTCCGATAATCGGTCGTTTCCTTAATATTCGACATTTCGGATTCTAATAGAAACGCTCGCTCGAACTTCATCGAACGCGTTCGAAGATATATAATAAATTCATATGTAAATTATTCCGTTTGATTAAAATCAAATGAGGGGAAAAAGAAGAAGAAAAAAAAATGATGTAGAAAGTTCTTTTTCTTTTTCTTTTTTTTTTTTCTTTTTTTCTTTTTTTTCCGTATCGAGACAAATAACTTTTATCGTAATTATAGGAAATTATATTTGGGTCACACGTCACGAATCGACGCGTCATCGATTAATAATCGTTCAGACGGACGAGTAGAGACAATAGTATTTCCGTATACTTGCAGTACGTGCACATACGTACGTACAAACATACATGCATACATCATACTTGCTTGCACTAACGACTATTATAACCAAGTGTATATGATAATAACGGTGTCGCGCGCGCTCTGCCTGTGTCTAGCCTAGTACCAGCTCAACCTGACTCAACGTTGTAACGATGTATATTTATACAACAGCTGACAGGGCGAGGAAGGGGGAGTATGCCAGTCAGCTGATTGAAAGCGCTGGAGGGGAAGACGTGGAGGGGAGAATGACCTTTATTTAAAGCGCTGGAGGAAGCCTTTTCTTTAGCTGGTAAACAGTCACCGAATGCAAATGGCATTTTATTTTGTTGAAAGAGATGAACATATTTTATCTTTATATATGGGATAATATCCGCTCGTAATATTTTAATTATATGACCTTGACTTAGGAAAGGATAATGATTATATACAAATTTTCAATAATTAACGCTTCGTTATTAACAATCACTGTATTACTGTCGTTAAAATAATTATATCAATCGAATCGCATTTATTGGATTTATTATTTGCATTCCAATGGATGTGTGTGCGTGTTTATATATATATATATATATATATATATATATATATACATATGTGTGTTTTCGTAATACTTTCCAATACTTTCCAATCGTTTTTATCATTCCCTTACGTAAATACGAAATTATCAATCAAACGAATTGGCGGTAGAACTCGTAGTATTTGCACGTGGTTTAATGCCGTTATCTGTCGGATATATATATATAGTAATTTACATAAATGTAAGTATATACAAGAATGTTAGAAGCCGTTCTCGGTTGGTTACGGGTATATTGACCGTGTGTGTTACGTTGATAAATTATTCATTTAATACTACAAGATATCGAGTCGATTTGTAGAACCTCGAAACGATATCTCGCGAGTTAGTTGATCGCCTTGACTTTGAATAAATTCATTGAAATGCGTACCATCCGAGCTTCGTGGTTGAGCTACTAGCAAAACGAGTTCGCTTTTAATATCGATACTTGATTAAATAAAAAAAAAAAAATAATAATAAAATAAAATAAAATAAAATAAAATAAAATAATAGTAAAAAAGTAAAAAAGGAAATTAAAAAAGTAAAAGTAAAAAGAAAGAACGACGTGGAATATTTATTAATATATTTCTCTTTCTCTCTCTCTCACTCCGATAAATTTCTCTGATTTCTTCTCCCCCACCCCCACTCCTCTCGCCGTCAAATGAAATTTGTCAAGTGACGAAATAAGACATTAAGTTAACGTAATGGTAGAATAAAATGGAGGAAAAGGGAAGTATGAAATAAGTACTTGCTAAGAAAGGAACGTCGATTTTACAGGGGACTGGCATGGAGAAGGAGAACTCCGCATCAGGCGGAGGTGGCGGAGGTGAAGCGGCGGCAACAGCAACGCCGGGCTCCACCTCCACCTCCGAGAAGCTCCAGGCGGACCAGGCCAATCCGCTGCTCGATCCCACTACACTTTTTGGTGGTAAGTCCGTTTTATCTTTCTTACGTTCAAACGCACAACGTAGACTCGATTTGTGCCGAGGAGTCGATTGCGCCTTCTCCTTTCTTTCTTCCTTTTTTTTTTTTTTTTTTTTTTTGCAATTTTACGAAAAAAAATGAAGAGAGAAGTAAAAAAAATTCACACGATCTACAAACATGATTCAGATTGATTAAAAGTGTTAACAAACGGAAATAATGAATTATTTCTCAATCCCTTTATTATTTACTTCACATAGATACTTGTATACATAAATATATATATATATATATATATATATATATATATATATATATGAATGTATGTATATATGTACATAGGTATGTGTGATCGTTTGCGTATTTGACAACTATCATCGTTCACCTGATCGGTATATCTGTAATTAGCGGTTTAATAAACGCTCGCATAATGAAGGTTCTGATCGAAACTAGAACGGCTCGACTATCGAACTAGCTGGTAGCTTGGCCGCAGGATTGACCAAACGACGGCCATCATCGCCGTCTCCTTTCGCATAATATGTATATATTCGATGAATTGCAAAGATCGATATCCTTCGACGATCGCCGAAAAGGGATTGATCCGTCGCTAGCAAATCGAGACTAGCGCGCGATTTCTCCTACTCCTCTCGTTTACCCCACTCCCCAATCACCATTTCCCAAATCCACCTCCCCACTCTCTCTCCTCCAGCCTCCCTCCAGCCCCTTCGAATGCTACGCTTAATTAATCGATCCGATAAAATTGGAAAACCTTCTCGTGTCCTCTCGCAAATCAATGCAAATTCCATTGAGACCGTACTTGCAATATTTAAATTGTACGCTCAACGATACTCGAGTCTCTTCTATGTGAATATATATATATATGTGTGTATTTATAAATATATATATATATATATATATATATATATATATATATATATATTCCCAATTTTGTTTTCTATCTGTCTCTGTGTTCTTTCTTCTCCTTCCTTCTCTCTCTCTCTCTCTCTCTTTTTCCTTCTTTTTTATCGTAGAAAAAATTAAATTCGTCGACTCCTTCCTTTTTATTTACTTCCTCTCTTTTTATTTTTTTTCCTTTTTTTCTTTCTTTCCTTCTTCCTTGTTTTTCTTCCTTTCTTTTCCTTTCATTTTCTCGGGTGAAAAGAAAGTAGAAGAAGAAAAAAAGAGAAAGAAGAAAGAGAAAAAGAATAGAAATCGTTCGAGCAAAATCCACCGTACACACATAGGGCGAATTCTTTTGTGCGAAAACGACTTCTTCTTATAGTTCTTGCCCCGCCGAGTTTGAACAGGACGAATGTGACAAATTGATGCGAATCAACGGGGGTGGATAATTAATAATTCCACATAGCCCTATACGCCTAGCGCGGTGAAGTGTGGGTCAAGCTTTATCGTCGTTACGATCTCTTTTAGTCGCCGATAAAGCCGCACGCTTCATTAATCATCCTCTTCTCTATTTTCTCTTTTTCTCCGTCTACCTACGTCCCTCTCTCTCTCTCTCTCTCTCTCTCTCTCTCTCTCTCTCTCTCTCTCTCTCTCTCTCTCTCTTTCTCTCATTCTTTATTTTTTGTCTGATACTCGACGCTGTGGCTGACGAGCTGCTCTATCTATATCTATCTATATCTATCTATATCTATCTATTTATCTATCTCCCTCTATCTCTATCTCTATAAGCTCGAAACACACCAACGCGTTTCACGCTTTTTTCTCCCGACTCTACACTTCGATCTATCACTTTCTCATCGCAAAAGTATTATGTACATATACCCTACCTACGTATGGTACATACATACATATATACATGCATATATACATAGATATATACATATCACTTATTTTATTATCCATCGACTTTCAGAGTTCTTTGAATAATCCTCCTTCTCTTTCTCATTTTCCTAGCTTCCCTATTAAAAATAGTCTCTTTCGATATCACATAGATGCTCGATGGGATCGATGATAAGGAATGGAAAAGATAAAGAGAATAATAAAAGTAACAAAATAATAGTAATAATAATAACAGTATTGACTCATATCGCGAGTACTTACGTACATTGTTATCTATAATATTCGAATACTATTCATAGTATCGCGTAATCTATTGGTTTTGTTGTCTAATCTCTCCCTCTCTTTCTCTTCCATCCTCTCTCTCCTCTCTCTCTCATATAATAAAAGATAGGAAAGGTATAATAATCCGTCCATCCGTCGGTATAAGCAGAACATTTTAGTTTGGTATTTCATTCATCGTTATGCGAACTACGACGACTACGACGACGATGACGATGACGATGACGATGACGATGACGATGACGATCAACCAACCAACCAACCAACCAACCAACTAACCAACCAAGCGAGCGAGCAAGCGACCGATCGACCAACCAACCAACCAACCAACCAACCAAACAACCGACCGAACGACTCCACCAACTCCGACCCTCGACCCCGACCGACGTGCAATGCGGATAGGCGGAAACTCCATTTCGAGCGAAGTTTCGTTTGAACGGAACGCAGACCTGAGAAATCTCGAACGTTTTCGGAAGGATTCGTGTTCCAAAAGTCTTGGCGATCCTACGAGATATGTATACGTATATAGATATATTCGTAAAGACATTTCTCTAAAGGTCTATAGGTTCTCTTCTCTCTCTCTCTCTCTCTGTCTTTCTCTTGTTCTCTCTCGTTTTCTCTCTCAGCACTTCTCCTATTGCCATCTCATTCGAGAGGAACGCTTCGAGAACGATTGATTCCCAACGCTACTCGAGCCGGCATCGGGCCAGTATCTCTCTCTCTCTCTCGCTCTCTCTATTTATCTCTCTCTCTCTCTCTTTCTTTCTTGCTTATTCTCTCTTTTCCTCGCGTCCCGGTTGGCACAGGTCTCTCGGATGCTGTTCCATCGTGCGCGATGGGATTTCGTTTATTTCGTTGCTTCACCTCCGACCTGCCCTCCCCTTTTCACTTCCCCTCCTTCTTCTCGTCAACCTTCTTCCTCTCTACCACCACCACCCTATGCTCGCGCGTTCTCTCTCTCTCTCTCCATCTATCTCTTTCTCTCTTTCTCTTTCTCTCTCTCTGACAGGGCAGAGCGGAGCAAAGCAGAGCAGAGCCTCTTCTGATCCTTCCACCCTCCTCCTCTCTTCGTCTATTTCTATCCTTCTCTTTCCTCTCTCTCTCTCTCTCTCTCTCTCTCTCTCTCTCTCTCTCTCTCTCTCTCTCTCTCTCTCTCTCTCTCTCTCTAGGGCGTTATCGTTCTTTCTCTCTTCGTCGCTCGCACTTGGGTCAGGTCCGTGGGAGAGAGCGAGGCTTTGGGGACGCAAGAACGAACGGACGGACCGGTGGTGGTCGGACGGACTCTCTCTCTCTCTCTCTCTCTCTCACTCGTTCGCTAGCTCACTCACTCGCTCGCTCACTCGCTCGCTTGCTTTCTCGCTTTCTCTTTCTCTCTACCTCGCTCTCCGCCGGTTCTGTATATTTATTGATTGCCACCTCACCTCGCC
>NC_060955.1:1052500-1080000 GCF_910589235.1 Vespa crabro
ACTTTCCACTGTACCTCCACCCCTTTCTCTCTTTCTTTCTCTCTTTCTTTCTCTCTCATACCTCTCCCTCCTTCCTCTTATCCCCTTCCCAACTTCAATCCACCAAACCATCTTCGATGGAATTGAAAACGAATATTTCCTTCGTTTTATCTTTGTTCCGCGTCGAAGTTTCGAGGACTTCAAATGGAACACTTTCGGTTCTCCACGAGTAATGTGCCAAATCGTAGAGCCGAAATTAAGTGCTCCTTCTTTCTTTTTTGTTTTTTTTTTCTCCTTTTTTCCCTTGTCATTTGAGTATTCACTGACCTATCAATATTTTCTTTAATATATATATATATATATATGTATGTATGTATGTATTTATGTATGTGCATGTATACACATGCGCGTATCAAAAAATGTGAATAATATGAGACGATATACATGATAAACAAAAATTAAATAAAGATTTTCTTTTTTTTTTATCATACGAGAAGTTCAATGGTATATGTATTGACAATTGTCAATTTTATGTAAATAAAAAAGAAACAACTCAAAGTACACATACGAATGTGTATATATATATGCAAATGAAAAAATGAGAGTAACGTTTAAAATTTAATAAAATTCATAAAATTGATTGGCCCGATCGTACGATTATTGAGAAAAATAAATAAGAAATATTGGTCTATTTCGAATGTACATAGGTAATGAAATGTTCGGTGCTAATTTTTTTTTCTTTTTTCTCTCCTCCCACCTCGACGAAAAGGGACGCACAATTTTGGCGGTCTGTGTCGTTGGTGGATTTCTCGAGGATGGTGGGGGAGGGGGGCGTGGGGAGAAACACGTCGATTAACGTTGAAAACAATGTGCTTTTGCCCCTACCAGGAAGGTCCTTTATTAACGGCAGTCCGAAAAACAGGAAATTAGTGAGGCGCGGCACTGTCGCGCTCCAGTCGATAATACGACGTTCGACTCGAACACACAACCGTTATATATTCCCCTTCTCCAAATGCTTAATCATAAATCGATAGTCGTCGTGACGCATCGAGCTTCGGGACAAAACGTCATACTCCGTCCTTCTACCCTCTTCCTTTATACGATCCTCAAGGAATCCATCCCTCTATTCATCTACTTTCACATTTTATTTACTCCAACACTTTATGCATAATATGATATTAATAATAATAATGATAATAATAATAATAATGATAATAATAATAATAATAATAATAATAATAATAATAATAATAATAATAATAATAATAATGATAATGATAATAATTTTTACCAGCACGAACGTATACTCGACGAAAGGAAAAAATTTTCTGACATAATTTTTTATGACACCGAAGGATGAAGAAGGAGAAAAGAAAAGAAAAGAAAAACATTAGAAATCAAGGATTTATTAGATCTCATTAGAAATCGCGATAGAAATAATCATAGAAGTAGAAATGTTTTTTTAATGCGAGTGAATTCCTATGTCGGCTCGAATAAAAGTTGTATCACTTTTTAAAGGGTTTTAATTAAAGAGGAAAGCTCGAGGTATGATTTCTCGAGATATGATCGACACGATTATAAATTTAAATCGATATGTTTAATATCGCGGGTAATAGGAGAGGGTAGGAGGGAGGATGGCGGGAGAGGTCATTGGTTGAGTTTATATATTGCGGCGATCACAACGTCCGATGATTTATAGAAATGACTTTGTAGAAAATATTTTTATTGTCTTTCAAATTAATGATTATTGATTAAAATTAAAAACATCTCAGTAAGAAAAAAATCTTACGTGAAATAATGCATTTTACTTCCTAATATTTATTTTTTATCTAGAAATAGATTGTTACGATATAGTTATTAGAAGAATGTATACAATTCGCGTATAAAAGCGAAGAAAATCGAAGAGATATTTGAAATTGATCTAACGTGTCTCGTAATGGAAACAAATTCGATTCGAATAGTTTATACATGTGTGTGTGTGTGTGTATGTGTGTATGTATTATACATACATACACCCTCCCACCCCCACATACACACACACACACACACACACACACACATATATATATATACACATACATCGATTCGGTTTCTTCTCTTAGAAGACTCCTGGCCGAGTTTCTGAAGCAAAGCTTTGCAACAATTTTTCCCCTCTGTCGTCGATATTTTTTCTCTTTTTCTCTCTCTCTCTCTCTCTCTCTCTCTCTCTCTCTCTCTCTTATTCTTTTTAACGACGTCGACGTCGTACGGAAGAAAGGCGAGCGATAAAACTTCGAGTCGGTGAATGAAAATTCAATTTATGTCTAGATTTTACAACGCGTGGAACCGAGCGAGAGAAGCCATTATGCGGTAACTCGGCGAGCAAAGTAGTCGTTATAAGCCGGCCGTGGGGTTCAACGACCGGTATAAATTAAAGCGCCGCTTGGATTTCAATGTCACGGCCTTGCTCAAGGCCACGGTACTCGTAGCAAAATCAACGGTACATTTCTGCCGCTTCTCTGACAATAAATCGTACAAGCTGACTCTCTAGTTGCATGTAACTACGTCTACACAATGTTCCTGGCACGTCGTTAACCACCAAGATTAAATGGCCGAACTTTCTCGCTCTCTATTACAATTCAAGTTTACCCCATGAATGAATATTTCGATTTTTCTACTACAAAAAAAAAAAAAAAATTAGAAATAAAAAAGAAAGAAGGAAAAAAAGAACGAGGAAAAAAAAAATATATATATATATATATACGTAATCACGAATAATAATTAATAATCATTTATATGCATTCGCCATTGAATTGAAATTTGTTTGTCGTTTGTTATTTTCAAAGAGAGAAAGTAAAAAAGAATTTAAATAAAACAATCTCTTAGATATAAGGATTGTAATATGACATCTTGAAATATCTTACTTCGAATGTTTTTTTTTTCCTTTTTTTTTTTTTTTTTCTTTGTTTGGAAGACAATGTATTTGTATTTAAATAACTGAATATATATATATCTTTTTTTTTTTTTTAATGGCTAAAAGAAAAATGTATGAAAGAAGAGATGTTGTTGTTGTAGCATGTGGTTAATTGTTAAAAGAGGCAACATTTGATATGGTGTTTTCAGCGTACTGGCCACGAGGAGATAGCGCAGCTTCATCTCTTTTCGGCGGGATGCCTGGAGGCTACGGATTGGGGGCACATCACTTACCGTCGGCTTATGCCATTCTTGGCCGTGGGGGTTCAGCGCCTGGTTTTGGGGGTCACACACCGGCATCCGCACCACCACCACCCCCATACTCGCACAGTAGTCTCGGTACTCTCAGTGTGGCTGCCAGTCAAGCTGCGAGTCTGGGTAAATAGATTTTCTCTCTTTCTCTTTCTCTTTTTCTTTTCTCCTCTCTTTTCAAGCTCGTCAACAACCATCAAGACTTTTTTTATAATCAAGGAAATTATTTTTACACTTTTCTATATTTTCTCGAAGTTTCATTGATAAAAATGAAAAAAAAAAAAGAATTAGTAACGTTAGCGTACTTTAAAAGATAAAACTATGATAAACCTTCGCTTTATGAGATCACCACTGACGTGAGATTTTTATTTAGAAAAATGAGAAAGAAACGAAAACAGAAAAAAAAAGTGAACGTCAAAGTTAGCCGAGAATATGTTAAAGAGATAATTATAATTATAATATTGAAAATATTCGAAGAAGATAAGAAGCTACGGAGATAGGTAGAAGTTCGTGGAATATATTTTTCAGGTATAACTCCTGCTAGTGCGGCATGGTGGACAATGGCCTCACATTTAGCGGCACAGGACTACCTCGCGAGATTGCAGGGTGCGACAGGACTCCCAGGTTTTCCACCTGGCGCGGAGAGTCTTTTACCGCCTTACCCTGCTTCTCTGTTGAATCCCCCATCCCTTTCATCCCACAAGTCTACCAAGTGTAAGTAAAACAAACAAGAGAGAATCTATTTTGCTAAGACGATACCTATGATGATAGTGGTCGATAACTTAATTGATAATTTACAGTAGATGTATACTTTATTATGTAATATTTAAACCAACGATTTGTTCATCGAATGATAATTACAGCTAAGTCGAGCAAGAGTCACAAGACACCGGCGAGCAGCAGTAGCTCGACAACGCCGAGTATGACGAGCAGTAGTTTGCCGGTGTCGAGTCAGGCCACGGTAACACCAACGCATCACAATACCTCGGCAAGCAGCACGCCAAATTCGCAAACGAACGTTGTCAGGTAAATCGATTGACCCTTCACACGTGTGTTCCATTAATTTTTCCTTTTTCTTTTCTTTTTTTCCGTTTTTTATTTTCTTCTTTTCTTTTCTTTTTTTTTTTTTTTTTTTCTCTTTTTTTTGGGCCCATTTGAAACATTTGTGACACAATACGAAAGAGAAACAAAAGGAGAAAAAGAAAAGTAAACAAAAGAAAGAGAAAACGTTAGGACGAAAGAGATCGTAAGATAGAAAAGAAAACGAAAAAAGAAAGAAATAGATAATAGATAAGTGAAACGCTTAGAATAATATTTCCTGATTTTCTTTCACGCTTCGCTGCGATTACAGCAGCTCTGCGAAGGAAGGAAGGTGAGGATTATTACGATCTCGATTTCTTAAAATGATTTCAATTTTTCACACACGTGCCAAGCATAAATGTATATTTAAATGAAAAAGGGGGAACGTTCCTTGGTCGCTTACTATATGAATGTTGTTTTATTTGTTTAGCGATCCTAGCAGTATATTGGGAGGTGTGCGTTTGCCTCCTGACACGGAGATCATAAAGTATACCTCGAGTATAGTCGGTCCAAAAGTTCCTGGTACGACGAATCGTGGCAGGAAGAAGACGATCTCTTTGGATACACCGAGTGTCAGTGTTCATCCACCGGCGGTACCTACGTTGAGTGCTCATCAGACGAACACAACCTCGTCGTCCTTGATGATGGAGCCAAGAAAGTACAATCGTACAGGGGTAAGTTTCCATCTCTCTTTTCTTCCTTCTTCTTCTCCTCCTTTTCTTTCTCTTTCTTGTTTTCTGTTCTCTCTCTCTCTCTCTCTCTCTCTCTCCTTTTTTTTACGTTTTCTCTTTTATGAAATTCGATCAATCCGTAAAGTGAATTTCTGGTCAGAAGACACGAAAACGTCCGATTTGATTGTAGACCGAGTCGAACGAGTATCGAGAGTCCGTAGATCGCGTGGAGGTGATCAAATTACCGGCCCACTCAACCAATGGCTCCGTATTGCCAGCACCGTCGGCGTACACCAGTGGTGGCAACAACGCGACCAACTCAAATGACTCTGATGCTCCATTAAATTTATCCCTTAAACCTGCTACGACGAGTAGTAGCTCGCCGATTTCCGGCAGTCAGCCGCTCAGTCAGCTCAGCAATTTGAGCCAATCCCTGCTTGCCTCTGATCGGACGTGTGAGTATCGATCATACATTATCATAATCGTTTTATCATAATATTATAATAATTATTTTTCTTCGATCCTTTCTGTAATAATTAGACTTTAACTTATTGGTCATAAAATTTTTCAACTCGATTGCCAATCTATGATTATTAATTAATTAGCGAGACGAAAACCCGGACCAAAGCCGAGAAGAGTGCCGCAAAATTCGGTACCAGTCCCTGCCTCGCCTAGTCCCTCATTGGCACAATTATTTGCCGCTGCGGATTCGCCGCAGAGGCCGAGCAGCGGTAGCGAGGAAAGCGAGAGTGCCAGTACGACCCATCACAAAGATGGTCGTCCTCGTAATCTTGGTCGAGGCGTCTCAAAGCCGAAGAAGAACACTGTCGCGTCTTTGCTCGCACAGAGCAGAGCATTGGGCATAAAGCCCACGCCAACGTTGGATCCTAGCGTGCCATTGTCACACCAGGTCTCGTTGTTGAGGTCGAACATTCTTGCTGCACAATTGCATGCCTCGGCAACGGGCCAGGTTGACGACAAGAATCAGGTAAAAATCGATGCGTTCCAATTGCATTTCTCTTTTCTTTTCTTCTTCTTTCGTTTGTGACTTTTGTTCTTTTTTTTTTCTTTTTTTTCTTTTTTTTGTTGAATCTCGATTTTCATTTCCCACGTTAAGTTCGTTGTTATTTGAGTTTTTATCGTAAAAAAAGGGGGAGAAAAAAAACAAACAAAAAAGAAAACAAAAAAAGAAAAGAAAGAGAAGAAAAAAAACAACTTCATGTCCATCAGAAGAGCCAACGCTACTCTCTAGGCTGGATCAACGGGATCTTTAGTTTCTTTTCACTTTTGATTTCGCACTAAAATCATGCTCCCTATATAGCGATCTTTACAGGAGAAGATGAAGAACAAATTGCTGGAGGCGTCGGGCGAGGAAAGCAATATGGACGTTACCAGTGAAAGCGGTAGCAACACCGACGTCGTCACCGACACAGACGACGATAACGCCGAGGGTACGCCCAGTGCAAAGAGAAGAAAGCTAAAGCCAAGCGAAAGGGACCTGCAGATGCCCTTGGAACGTGGTTGGAAACGAGAGACTGTTATCAAGGGACTAGGAAAGACTGGAGTTATTAAGGGCGATGTGTCCTATTATAGTCCCTGTGGTAAAACGTTTAGATGCAGTCCCGATCTAGTGAAGGTAAGTCGAAATTTATAAAAATTATATTTGTCAAAGAAATAGATTGATTGAAAAGTGGAGGAAAAGTCATGTGAAAGTTGAACGATGAAATAAATAAATATATCGGTCGTATATTTACGGTATTAATTGGATGTTTCCAGTTTTTGGAACAACAGAATCCCGCCGAGCTTACGACAGCGAACTTTTCGTTCTCGTCCCGTCCATTGGTCGGTGAGTTTCTCCAACCGACGATGGGTCTGGCCGAGGCAGAGTTCGTAAGGCTCGGTGCTCAAGAGGTAGCGAGACGTCTCGAAGAGCTCAGAGCTGCCGGTGGTTTCAGGGACATACGAACTAACAATCAATACGAGAGAGACAAACTGGCATATGCGAAGAAACTCGCTAAGGAGGAGGCACAACGGCACAAAGAGCAGGCCAGGTGTGACGAAAAACTCAATCGACTTTACCCTACTTATGTCGTTTTAATAATTTCACTTCATGAATCGTCGTTATGTTAAAAATCTCTATATGAATCATGATTTATATAACCTCGTATATCGTAACAGGCTCATCAAGGAACAAGAGAAGACGGAACGGCAAGAGGCAGTGAGGCGAGAACGAGAGATTAGAAATCAACAGCTCCTCGAGGTAAGTCACAAACTGCTACTGATTTACTTTCGAGTTTCTTTCACGTTTGTCTCGATCTTGTTGTTTCATTCACAAAAAACTGTTCTCTTACTCTATTTGGGATACCTACGTTTTTTGTATTTTGTCCATATGTCGTGCGTGTCGCATGCTCTTTGTGTGTTCCATATTTATATATATATATACACCATTTATAAATATATCTATATATATTTATATATATGTAGATATATATATATACACATATATATACTCTATTTATATATATATACGATTTCCTTAAATGGATATTCTTCTTTAAGGAGACTCTTTTATACTCGCATATATCCCCTTGCCCCCCCTTCTTACTATAACCACCGCCGCTGCCACCACCACCACCACCACTACCACCACTACCACCACCACCACCACCACCACGAACGACCACCCCAAAAAACCCCCTTTTCTTCGATCGACCCTCTAGAATATTCCATCGTCTTTCCTAAATAATAATAATATTAATAATAATAAAAAGAGAAAAAAGAAAAGAAAAAGATAAATGAAAAAAAGAAAAAAGAAAAAAGAAAAAAAGGATAATATACACGAAAAAATTATATCCACAGCCAGTACCAAAAATCGCTAGCAATAGTGACAGGAGAATCCAGCATGCCTTCCTCTCCTCTCTAAACTCGATTTTATCGTTTTATTTGTCTGATTTCATTCTTTTTTTTTTTTTTTTTTTTCCCCATAATTCGTTGTTAGTCTCGAACGTTTAGTCGTGTTTAACGAAAGTCATGTGTGCTGCATCTCGCTTATTTCCGTCCTTCGCTCGGCAAAAATCGACGTGGCCGAGCGAACCGACTGGATTCATTGGTTTTATATATTAAGACGAACCGTGCAGCTTTTATAGAGAAATATGAAAGTGGAGACACGTATATGTGATACTGATTTCGATATCTTTACAATCCTATCTTTCTCTCTCTCTCTCTCTCTCTCTCTCTCTTTCTCTCTCTCTCCTTCTCTCTCTCTCTCTCTCTCTCTCTCATTCTCTCTCATTTTCTATCTCTCTCTTCACATATCTTTCTCTACTCGATTAATATTTCAAGAAGAGTGAAATTGAATGAAATTTTTTCGTGAGAGAGCAATTCCCGTTGTTCGTTTTTAATTTTTTTTTCTTTTTTTTTTTTTTTTTTCTCTTTTTGTTATGTATATATATATATATCGGAGATGTCGAAGGTAAAGATGTCGATGTCGGATACGCAAAGAATAAAGAGAGAGAGAAAACAAAAAAAAACAAAAAAAGAAGAAAAAAAGAAAAGAAACAAAGTCTCCATAATTTTAAGTTTCTCGAAAGATTCAATAGATATACGTATATATATATATATATTATACATACATACATACATACATAGGACGGGGTTGCGTCGAAATTAAATCCTCGACGTATGGTCCCTTCGTACGTCTTGAATTAAGATACACGCATCCCCCGCGTCCCGCCCCCCGCCAGCCCTTGCCCTCAACCCCCAACCCAACCCCCCTTTGCCCCCGACCCAAACCCTTTCTCAAACCCCTCTTCAATCTCGTGCTTCTTCTGTACGCTGTAGATACCTTATAAATGAGACGCTTTTCACGGATATTTATTTTTCATAGATGAATTTTATAAAGAGTAGTTCGATTAAGTGGCGTCAACAACAAGCGAAAATCCTCATGCATTTCGAAGTGTCGTTCGGCATTGCCAAAAGGGCCGGTCAGTTTGCCATCGACATTTCAATCCTCGAATAAAAAGTTCAATATGTATGTATATATATATATATATATATATATATATATATATACACATATATATACATACATACATAGATATACGTATATGTATTTATATATATATATAAATAAATACATATATATATATATGTTTATCTTTGGTCGCGCTTGCTCTGATCGTCTGAAAAATATCACCATTTATTAAAAATGATCGATATATATATATATATATATATAGGTAGTTCGACTATTATATCGATATTCAAAGAAATAAGAAAAGATTCAATCGTCGGAGCATTAGCAATATCAAAGATAAAATAAAATTGATGATTACCCTGTGCAGAAAATAACATTAGGATGAATTATTTTTTAATGCGGGGTTTCTTGCTTCTTCTCTTTTCTTTTTTTTTTTTTTGTTTCTTTTTTTTCTATCTCCTCTCTTAAAAAAAAAAAAAAATGAACAAATTCGTACGAACGAATATCGTTCATGGCATTGTTCATGTTAGATCAAGGGTTTTCTGCGCAAGGTCGCCGAAAGGTTACAAAGTAATACATGCGCGAACGTAGAGTTGTTAAGAGTTTACAAAAAAGAAAAAAAGAAAAAAAGAAAGAAACAAAAACAAAAAAAAAGCAAAGGAAAAAGAAAAAGAAAAGCCAAAACAAACAAAAACCAAACAAAAAAAAAAGAAAAAGAACAAAAAATCCACTCGCGATAGCCATCCCAAAAATCACCGATCGATGCTCTTGTAAACCGCAAGCGAGATATTACATCCTCTTTCCTTATTTCCAACGCCGTTAACGTCGCCGAATCTTCCCTCCCCCCTCTCCCCCACTCACTATTACTCTCATTAGTTCATTAAACACCTACCCCTCAAGAAGCATTCACACACGCATATCCACATTCACACTCACTGTACAATTCACCGTCTCCTTACACGTATACCACACACGTAGACCATGCAAGGCAACAGAGAGAGAAAAGAAAAACAAAAACAAAAAAAGAGAATGAAAGAAAGAAAGTATTTAACGAACAAACCAATAAAAAAAAAAAAAAAAGACATTAGAGAACTATACCTATACATATATACATATGTACATATATATATATATATATATAAAATAAAAAAATTAAAAAAAGAATATATATATATAAAAAAATAAAAAAAACAAAGACGAGAAGAAAAGAGGAAAAGAAACGCCGATAAAAGTGATCAAAGTTAGCTACGTCAGATTTGATAATTAGCTGAATGTAACGGAGTAGGGGTGCCCATTATATCGTTTATATAATCGATCCTAATCGATTCTCTCTAATTTCCTTTCTCGGTTCTATAATATCAAAATCAGGGAACACCGAGATTCATCCCTTTTGCCTATGAATTTAACATTTTAACCGCAAGCTGATACGTTTGATCTCCATTAACAAAGTCCCCGTTTAACCAGAGTTTGCCTCGTGATACTTTGTTGTCGGATGATCGTGATTGAAAATGATCGAACTAATATATGCATTAGTGTATGTACATTGTATATATATTTATATATATATATATATATATATATATATATATATATATACGTATATAGATCTATCGTCATATAGATATCTATTTATATTATGTACATGCATATTACGAGAAGTTTGCTACCAACCCGTAGCTGTGAAAATGTTGTTGCCTATAGTTGCATATGGCTGCGTCGTTTGTTAGAGAGACGTCTTTGATTTTGGCACGCGCGTCAAAGCCATGGTGGACGACAAAATTAAATGTTAGAGGGAGTATCGATTACGATTATCTCGATGACTCTAGAGAATTTTTTTTTTTTTTCTTTTTTCCTTCTTTCTTTCCTTCTTTCTTTCTTTCTGTCTTTCTTTTTTCTTTCCTTTTTTCTTTCCTTTTTTTCTTTGCTTTTTTTCTTTCTTTTTTTTTTTTTTTCTTTTTTTTCTTTTCTTTTCTTCTTGTCAAATATCGTCCACCCTGGTTACACGAATCGCCGTAGAGTGGACTCGAATCGCTGAGGAATGAATTTACGCGAACGATCGTTTCATTTCATTAGATTCGGAAGCTCTTTTCTTTTTTATAAACGTAAAAAAATAGTATTAGAAAAGATTATTTCGTCTCATCGATGATAAGTTCACCGTACGTGCGAGGAAGTAGGACGGGCAAGCCATCGCATGAACAACATCGAACGTGACCGTTTCTAAAGAGTTTTCCACCATCCCCGCCGCCCCTCCCCCACAATTTACGAGAAAAGATAATAGTTAAAGAAAAAAAGAAAAAAAAAAAAAAAAAAAAAATAAAGAACGGAAAGAAAAAAAAAGATAGAACGAAACTCACACGCTCGTGTGCCCAGCGATAAACGACGCCGATGGCCGTCGAAGCTGGGACGAGTTCGTGAGGTATCGTCGATTAACGCGATCGATTATTTTGGGCATACCTGAAACGTGAACGAAAACGAAAACGCAGGGTCGAAAGAGGCTCGCGTTCACGATCAAGCAGAAAATGAAGATCATCCAAGAGATCGAGCGTGGGAAGAGCAAGAGCGACGTTGCGAGAGAACTAGGTCTGGCTAGTAGCACCGTCGCGACGATCTGGAAAAATCGTGAGAGCATCGCCGAGAGCTGGAGAAATCGTGACATGATGCAACAGCAGCAACAACAACAGCAGCAACAACAACAACAACAACAACAACAACAGCAGCATCAACAGCATCATCATCAGCTCCATCATCAACAACAAGTAATAGATCAGGAAGAAGCTATACTATTGAAGAAGCAAACGCTATCTTCCGTATCTCCGGTCGCTTTGAGCCTCTGCTCGGGTACGTCCCCGTTGACGAACTCGAGTATATCGAATTTGAACGTCCTACCGGTAACGACGACGACGACGATGAACGTCGTACCGACGACGTGCATCGTCGGTTCGACTAATAATTCGAGCGCTATCTCCCCAACTACACCTCTCATGTTGACGTCTACGAGCAATTCGACGAATATCTCGACTAATACAGCGACGATGATGAGCAACAACAACAACAACAGCAATAACAACAACAACAATAACAATAATAACAACAGCAATAACAATAACAACAATAACAACAACAATAGCAGTAGCAGCAGCAGCAGCAGTAACATCAATCATGCTACGATCATGTTAGGCGGGGCACCACCGACCGCCACCGTCGTCGCGACGGCTCCTCAAGTAAATTCCCTCCTACCCTCGGCTACGGCACTCCAGCTGACCGCCAACAACCCTGTGAATGCTGCCAACGCAGTCATCAACGCCGCCTCAAACGCAGCCGCAGCAGCAGCAGCCATCGCAACACTCACGGCTCTCCCATCGACCTCCTCCTCTTCTTCTTCATCTTCTTCTTCTTCTACCTCCTCCTCCTCGTCTATTTGTTCCATCTCGTCCACCTCGCAACAACAACAACAACAACAACAACAACACCAACAACTACTACTACATCAACAACAACAACAACAACAACAACAACAACAACAGGCCGTCCAACCGACGACGCCACCCTCCTCGACGTCCACCGGTACCGCGACGATCGCCGTTCAACCGGACAATACCCAGCAGGCCCAGACCCAGACGCAAAGTGGTCAGGAACTTCTGGAGGTAAGATGTCGTATGAGACGATCCCCCCTAAACCCTTAAATCTTTCCTTCCGTTAATCCTCCTATATCCACCGTTCTCTTTTATCTATCTGTCTATCTATCTATCTTTCTTCATCATCATCATCACCACCAATCTTCCTTCCTTTCATCCATCCATCCATCCATCCGTCCGTCCATTCATTCATTTATCCATCCTTTTTAACCACCCTTCTTTCGTTCGACGTGTTACTAAGAGGTAAGAGACCTTGATTACTGCATCCCCAGTGGTATCTCTACGTCTTTCATATCCCTATCGACGAGGTCGATAAATTATTGACGTGATTCGTTTGTTCGTTCGTTCGTTCGTTCGTTCGTTTGTTCGTTGTGAAGATTAAAGAAAAAAATAAATTAAAAAAAAAAAAGAAAATCAATAAAAAATAAAAAAAAAAATAAAGAAATGGTAGGTTAGTTTCCGTGTTTGGACGAGAAAAGTATAGGTTTTTTTTTAGGCTCTTCCATCCTAAATCTCGGTATCCCTTACCCCCCCCCCCCATACCCACACCCACCCATTCCTGACCTAAAACCTCACCATCACTACTACTACCACCACTACTACCACCACCACTATCACCACCACCGTCACTACCACCGCCATTACCCCGTAGAACTCTCTCTCCTCTTATCTAATCCTAAATGTTCTCGTGATTTTTTCAATCCACGAATGAAGGAGACAACGATGCTCGAGAGTTCGCGAACGAGTGTGGCTCGAGAGCTCGAGAGCGTCGAAAGTACCGGAAAAAGAGGGAAAAAAAAGTAAGAGAGAGAGAGAGAGAAAGAGAGAGAGAGATAGATAGAAATAGAAATATATATGTAGAGAGATAGATAAAAGATAGAGAAGATTACTCAATTGAAAGGTGAACAAATTTTTGATCGATCGATCTCTCTTTCTCTTCTTGATCTCGATCTTGTTCTTGTCAAGGAGATCGGTACTGTTGAACGCTAAGCTAAATCTGTTTGCACGTATCAGCTTCATTTATGTTTCAAATAGTTTTTAAGGATTCACGATCGCGTAATGTCGATATTACACAAATCTTTTCTTATTGTTTTTGTGATTTTTTTTCCGATTCTTTTTTTTTTTTTTTTTTTCTTTTTACATATATGTACTATCATTTTTTTCTTTCTTTTTTCTCATTCTTTCTTTCTGTTTTTTTTTTATTTTTCTTTTATTTCCCCCCCGCCCCACCCCCCCCCTTTAAATTATTGTTTCTTCTTAACACATGCATATATTTTAATAGTGGATTTCGAGCGAAAAATTCGCGTCATATAGTTGCATGCACGTTCGTTCATCGTACTTTTGTTTTTATCTCGATGATATCATTCAACTCTCAAAATCAAACGAAATAATCAAGTCTTTAGGATAATTTTTAATATTCTCATATCGTCCATATCTCCGTCAAACGGAGAGGAACTTAACGAAAAAAGAAAAAAAGGAAGGAAAAAAAAAAATAATAAAAAGAATTGAAAAGGAAAAAAAAAAATTGCAGGACATACACACGATGCCCCACGTATACACGCGCATACACATAAACGTTATGTGTATAACGTTTGATTGTTTTGATAAATTTTGTCAAATCGCTTAGGAACAACGATGATGATCATTATTAAACGGGATATTACGTCGTGCGAGTTCCCTTACAAATTCATTTTAATTTCAGATCGACTTTAGTAAGTTTGCACTTTGAAAAATCGTATTATCGATCATTTGCGACAACCTCACGATACTGTGGAAAATAAGATCGAGATAAATGAAAAAAAAAAAAAATAAAAAATAATAAAAAGAAAAGGGAAAAAGGAAAAAGAACAAAAATCGATCGATCGTTCGATTTAACTTCTTATCGATTTCTTGTCATTGAAAATCACGTTCAGGCCGGAGATATCTCGTGAAACTTAGTCTTGACTAAAGTCGATTTTCTTGTTCGGACATCACAAGTGTCATCCATGCATAAAATGAGACTCGCGCGACGTGAATACCTGTAAGTGTTTGAAGAAGAAGAAAAAAAAAAAAGAAAGAAAAAAAGGGGGGGGGAGTAGAAATCATCGTCGTTGTAGAACACACGTCGTGATCGCGAGGAATGTAAAAAAAAGAAAAAAAAGGAAAGAAAAAGAAAGAAAGAAAAAAAAGATAAATAAATAAAAGGAAAGAAAAAAGAAAGTATAGCCAAAAAAAAAAAAAAAGAAAAGGAAAGAAATGTACAAATTAGATAAAATTAAACGCTGGCGATAATACGTAGGCACGATGCGTACGATAATGTATGAGAGAAAAAAAAAATTAATCGAGTATATATATATTTATATAAAAAAAAAAATGTATAAATATATATATGTATGTTATTTATTTTTTTTTTTCAATAATAAGTGATATATATATATATATATATATATATATATATATATATATATATAAATATATATACACATAATACATATATATGTATATCGACTGTCGCAAACGCTATCCTGTGCCTAGCTTCTCCTGTCACTATGAAAAATAACAGCTAGCTACATGAATTATCCAGCATGCCATGTTTTTTCGAATTTTTTACCTGTTCTATACAACGAATACACGTATACTACTTATATATCGGAGAGTAGGCTGTGTTTCAAAAAAGTAAAATTAATCATAGTATTATTAATCGTAATAATAATAATAATAATAATAATAATGATAATAATAATAATAATAATAATAATATAATAATAATATAATAATAATAATAATAATAATAATAATAATAATCAAATAATAATAATCAATAATAATCAATAATAATAATAATAATAATAATATTAATAATAGTACAAATAGTAAGCTTCTCTCCTTTCTTCTCATATTTTTGAGAAGCCGATGAGCACACTCTCTCTTTCTCTCTCTCTCTCTCTCTTTCTTTTTTTCTCTTTCTCTTTCTCTCTCTTTTTTCTCTTTCTCTTGTATCTCTCTCTCTCTCTCTCTATCTCTATCTTTCTCTCTTTCTCTCTATCTTTATATCTTCCTATCTATCTCTCTTTGTCTTTGTTTATATCTTTTCGGGGTGGATATGTTATAATATAATATTCGTATATACGATTGTTCGTTTTCACGTACGTTTCTATTTACATATATTATATTATTACACATTTTTATATCACTATTATATATTATCTTCTCTGATGATGTTCCTCGTATTTTTATCTATTATTCGATTTAATACCGTGTATATTTATGAAGCTTTCAGCGGTAGCGTATTATATATATACATATATATATATATATATACATATATATAAAATGTTAAATAAATAAATATATATATATATATATATAAAACACCAATTATTATATTAATGTGTATAGTTAGGCGAGTATTTGCTTGGCCCCTGCATGCGCGCTGAAATTTCACTATCTTCTTTTCTACCTCTTGTTCCTATTCTTATTCTTCTATTCTAATTCTATTCTTTTACTATTTTATTTTTTTCTTCGTTCTCTTTATTCTTTCTCTCTTTCTCTCTCTTTCTCTTTTTCCTTTCTCTCTCTTTCTCTCTCTCTCTCTCTCTCTCTCTCCGTGTAAAGTGGTGTTGGTTTACATGATAATTAAAACCTCTTTGTATTTTGTAGTACTACTTTCGTGTGGCCCGTTATATATTCTTCTTCTTCTGGTTTTTTTTTTTTTTCTTTATTCATTGAATTATTTGTTCATTTATTCTTGTATATTTATTTTTGTACGTTTATTTTTGTGTATTTATTTTTGTAATTTATTCCTTTATATATAGTAATATATATTATATTATATACTAATATATATATACTAATATATACTAATATATATATATAATAATATATACTAATATATATTATATTAGTATATATATATATACTAATCCTTCTTTCTTTTTTTTTTTTCTTCATTAATCGTGCCTTTGATCCTACGCCAATAGAGATCTCGCAAAGAGACACATTCGTATTTTTCGCAAAGGAAAATCGAAAAAAATTATCTTTGCGTTTTCCAATTGGTTATCGCCGATTTCGAGATATCAAGAAAGAAAGAAAGAAAAAAAAAAAAAAAAAAAAAGAAAGAAACTGATCCTTCGATCATCGTCTTTTACGATCGCATGCCTTCGCCAAATCCTACAAAATCTTTACGCACGAAATTGTTCTCTCGTTACTTACTTATTTATTTATTTATTTATTTATTTATTTATTTATTCATTTATTTATTTATTTATTTATTTACTTTTAAATTCATCGCGATATATCTCGTGTATATACGTACATGCATACATACATATATAAACGGCTATCGAATGTATTCGCGATAAGGAAAACAGCTGATCCCCAGAGTGGTTGGAGTGTCTCTCAGCTACGTCCGAAGATACGAGTCCGTCGTATTTAAAACATTCTCGAGGCACGGTTCAAATGATGATGATGATGATGATGATGATGATGATGATGATGATGATGATGATGACGATGATGATTACAATGGTAAAGATAATTGTATGTGGGATCGAACGATCGGATTTGTTAGATGCTTAGTAATAACTCTTTAATTTCGTGTTTTGTAGTAATCGCGAACGCTTTTTAGACACATTTATCCTCGATTCGCGCGATTAAAAATTTTAAGGAAAAATAATATAAAAAGAAAGAGAAAAAGAAAGGCGTGAAGAATTTCGGTACGATTCGGCATCGGTAGAGACGAGAGCGATGAATTTAAAAAAAAAAAAAAAAAGAAAAAGAAGGAAAAAAAGAAAACAAAGAAATTTAATCGCGATTAGAAATTTTCTCGACTAAAAAGAAAAACGAAAAAAAAAAAAAAAGAAATAAGAAATAGAAAACGAAAGAAAATCTTTTCAGTATATTAGGTCTTCTTCTTTATCTTACATGAGAAAAGAAAAAGAAAAATTACGAAAGACAAAGCAAAACGAAACAAAAAAAAAAAAACGAAACAAAACAAAACAAAACGAAAAAAAAAAGAAAACCAAAAATTAAAAAACAAAACAAAAAATTCCAAATTATTATGGATACGAGTGACGTGTGTGTGGCGTTGTGCGCAGGCGCGGAAAAAACGGCAGGAAGAGGTGGAGAAGATCCGACTGGAAGAGCAACAACGAAAGCAACAGGTAATTCCATATAGAGCGTTTTTAGGATAACAGAAACAAAAAAAAAAAAACTAGAACAGACGGAAAAAAAGAGTGGGAGTGAGGAAGAGGGTGGGTGGATAGGAGGGAGAGAGGGGAAGGAAAAAAACAAACGAGAAAGGATAATGAAATTTTTCATTGGAATTTTCTCTCTCTCGCTCTTTCTCTCTCTCTCTCTCTCTCTCTCTCGTCTCTCTTTTACTTTCACGATTTAGTTTTTATTATATTAATATTTGATTTAATTATCGTTCATTTATTCATTTTCACAGGAACGCGAATTGAAGAGGCAACAGGCGGTGATGTTCAAGGAGCAGGTGAGTTTTTCTCGATTCTTCTTCCTTTTTCTTTTTTTTTTTTTTTCTTTTTTTTTCCACTTATTTGTATATTTTTTTATTTACACTCTTTTTTTTCTCTTTTTTTTTTCTTCTTCCTCTTCTTCAAAGGAAATTCTTCTCAATCGTTTCTTGGATCGTATCGATCGTGTCGTCGAAGAGTAGATTAGTGTATACGTATGCGTGTACGTGCGTGTACGTGCGTTATTTACGTGCGTGTACGTGCGTTACGTGCGTGTGTGCGTTTGTGTGCTGTGTACGGTGTGTGTTTTGTAGATTTAGTTCGTAATGTGTTTCGTATTCACTGCCTTAATTACCGTCTATCTATCTCATATTGCGCGTACGCTCATCGATTCGTATAATTTCAACGAATGATTTTGCGAAACGATCATCTCTCTCTCACTCTCTCTTTGTGTTTCTATTTATCTATCTATATACATATTATATATCTACCTGTATCTCTATCTCTCTCGCACTCTCTCTCTCTCTCTCTCTCTCTCTCTCTCTCACTTATTGATCGTATGTATATTTTATATAGTACATACATGGATATAGGTAATGAAATATTCCAACGTAAGTAAGTGCGATCGTACACACAAACTTACATGGACACGTTAATTTTCGTTCTAACTAAAATATCTATTTGCAAATATCATTTCGTACTGGTGTTATGTTTTTATCGATAAAATTAATTCCATCAAATATCATTTAATTTTATCCAATTAAGGATGACTGACATCGGACTTGTATTAAAATTTTTCATATATCGTTTCTAAATTCTTTCTTAAATTATTATACGTATCATTGTTGTATTTATCCTAAAATTTAAAATGAAAGGAAAGAAAGGGGGAAAAAAGAGAAAAAAAAAAAAAAATAAAAAAAAAGCAAAAGAAAATGAAAACGCGTTTGATCTAATGTCGCTGTAACATTTATTTATTTCCTTTCGCTTGCGAGATGAATTACGATCGAGAGATATTCACCTCCTCGCGTACGAAAAAAGAGAGAGAGAAAGAGTGAGAGGGGAATAGGGGGCGGGGTGACAGAGACGAAAAGAAAAAAAGAAAGATTAAAACAAAGAAAGAAAGAAGAAAAGAAAAAAAAAGAAAAGAAAAGAGAAAAAAAATGAAAGGATCATTAGTTTGAGAGTAGTCATGTAGTTTGAGCACTGGTGGACTGTGGATGTGTTTTGTGCCGCAGATGTACATGCAGGAGCTCACCAAGCAGCGCGAGATGCTCTACACCGTCGAGCTGGTATGTCTCATACCCTCTAGCCTAACAGAACTAATAAACGATCTAACGTTATAATACATATAACGATATTCTAACAAACTGAACTTATAAAGATATTTTAAACGAAATAATAAACGAAAGCACGAAAGTTGATTTGCCGCATTTTCATCTAGTTCTTTTTTTTTTTTTTTTTTTTTTTTTAATCGTTGTTCTTTTTTTTAAGTTTAACTCGCGTCATTTTTTATTTTTATTTTTTTTTCCCCATCGTTACGTTTTGTTTCATATATTATCTCATAAACAATAGATTTTTATTATAAATAAATATGTATATATATTTATTTATATATATATATATATATATATATATATATATATATATATTTCATTACATCATTTATTTGTTAAATGACTTTGCGCTAAGGCGATTAACTTTTTCGTGCTTTTTTTTTTAATTACATTGAGGAATAACATTTTTAATAAATACAAATTTTACATATATATTTTTATATATACATATATACTGTTATCAAAAAAGGGAGTCGAAATTTTTTTACATCGATTCGTCACGATACATATGTATATATGTATGTATGTCTATGTATACGATATTCATCGATATATATACATATACATACATTTATTTCTTTCTTTATTTATTTATTTATTTAGTATAGTTTGCACGGTTTTCCTTTAATTTAACGAGAATAGAAACGACGAGCATTTTGTGCGAAGTACATGACGCGAGTAAACGTAGTGATATCGTGATTACAGTTTGCATCCATCTGGCACTATACATCGTATTCAGTCTGCGTAGTCACGTGAAAGTATTTGGGGCGGTAGTAGATTTTGCTATTTGCCCGTGCGTGCAAAATTGTGCTTAGATTTAAATAAAATAGATAATACAATATATGTTATTATTTATACATACATACATACATATATATATATATATATATATATATATATATATATGTATGTATGTATGTATGTATGCATACAAACACATATAAGTTCATAGAGACACAAAATATTACATGCATACATACATACATACATACATACATACATACATACATACATACATTCATACGTACATGCTTCTTAAATTCGTCCCTTCGAGAAGATTATTTTTTCAAAATTGATTATTGCTTTCATTTTATTATTTCTTTTTCATCGTGTTCCGTGTAAGAAAGTCCTTATTTTTTTTTTTTGTTTATAATCATGGAAAATCATAGGAACGAGAAAGAAGGAGACAACACATGGCTTTGGTCAGAGCACTTGAGAATCGTCGTAAGATGGAAGAGAGAGAGAAAAAACGATTGGAGGCAAGAGCCGAGAGAATAGCCACGAAAGAGAAACGTGCAGAGCAAAGGAAGGTTGAGATGGAATTGATAGAACAGATTAGAAAACCCGTCGAAGACATGGAACTGACAGGTACCTTCGTATTTTATAATTAATCAATTTACGTTATCTAACACTTTGTACTATTGTTAAACGAGAATGATAACAAATGTTATTACAGATCACCGAGCTCTGCCAGAAATCAAGAGAATACCTGGACTGAAATTATCGGGACAGGCCTTCGCCGATATAGTCATGGTCTTTGAGTTTCTTCATAATTTTGGTGAAACTTTGGGTTTTGGTGAGATAAATTATTAAAATCTCAGATAAAATATATATATATATATATATTATATGTGTATGTATGTATGTTTTGTAATGTAACATTTTATTTCATTTGAAGACATGGAATCCCTACCGAGTCTAAAGAGTTTGCAATTGGCTCTGTTGAACGACGAAGAGGCCGAGGAGGAAATGCTTTCTGTGATGACACATCTTTTGGTGTGTGCTATCGAAGACCCAGGCATTCCACAACCAGCAAGACATACTACTGGCCTTGGACAAAGTTTAAGACAGGCTGACATCACTCATGCTAATATCAGCGAGGTTCTAAGAATTTATCTTTACGCGAACGCGACCGGTGAGGTGAAGGCTCTCACGGGAGTATGCCTGGAACGTGAACGTGACAAGAGATTTGCCGATCATCATCAGAACGGTGGCGATTATGCCTCGACGTGTTCGGGCAAGAACGCTCAGTTCTATGAGCATTTGCACAATAATGAAACATGGAAAATGTCAGAGAGGTTAAGAGACAAGCCATTCCTTGCACTTAATCCAACGCACAAGGCACAAATGTTAGCGTTCCTTTGTAACGAGCTATTGCAAAATAAGGCTGTGATTAGGCAAATCGAAGGTAGCCTGGAAACAGTGGCTCAGTTGAGAAAGGAAAGATTCGTTTTGGATACAAAGATCAGAAAGTGAGTTTTCATTTATACGTTTCGATCAAAATCAAATTTGTTTAATTACATGGATTATTATACATGTCTCTTTGTATATTATTTTTAGGCTTAGACAATTACATAGTCGTAAAGTGAGAATGGAAGCGGTTGGGGTAATAGTGAATAAAACCGGTGACACGATCACCATCGAGAAAAAAGAAGTTGACGAGGAAGGTAATACAACGTCTACGGCGGTAGGTACAACGCCTACTCCTGATGAGATTCATCACGAGGACGAGGTCGAGGATATGTCGGAAAACGAGAGCGAAGGAACGCAACCTGAAGAGGTAAGGGTTCACTCTTTTTCCTATAAGACGAATCATCTCGTTTTAGTCCTTTTTAAAGGATCATAATATCTCGTTGATTCAGGAGGAGGATAAAAATCTGTCAGGCGAGGAACTCGGCAAAAAGTTGGATAAACTTTTAAAGCAGTCGGAGGAACAGCTGCAGAAACTGAATAGCTCGTCTAAGCAATTACGCGCTCACATATTTGGACAGGACAGGTATTGGAGGAGATACTGGGAATTGGCGTGCGCCGGTGGTATATTCGTCGAAGCTATGGAAAGCGCGGAACCCGAGGTCTTGGAATTGCAAGCAGAATTAGACGAAAAGTACAAAGATATGCCGGTTGAGGATAAGACCGAGACGAAACAGGAGGATGGGAAACCTAACACGGAGAATAGAGAGAACGAAGCACCGAACGAACCTATGAAGGATGAGAAGAAATTGAATGTGAACCAGGATGAGGAGGATACGAAATCTCAACCTAAGGATAAAAAAACCGACTACGAGGAAATTAATTGTAAGAAGGAACCCGTGCAGAATTGTGGCTTGGATAACACGGATAACGTGAAGGAAGAGAGGAGACACGATGGTGACAGCATGATGACCGATGCGAAGACCAACGTGACTTCCGAAGAGATAAAGCAAGAAACGGAGATTGTCAAAATGGAGGTCGACGTGAAGATGGAAGAGCCGAAAAAGGAAAACGAAGAAATGGACGAGGAAATGCCGAAGCCAGTCGTCAAGATGATGGAGGATAAGATCGTCGAGACGATACCAAATGGCGACAAGTTCAATCACATCAACAATCTCCACAACGGCAAGGAACTCAACGGCACATTCATTTCTAGTGAGTCCCTATTGACCCCCGTCGAGTTGTACTAACGAAATTAATAATTAATATTAGTCATGTCGATAATTACAGACAACAACGCCGAGCCCAACTGGTTCTCGATTTTACCCCGAGAAACTTGCGATACACCTGGACCTAGCACGAAGCAAATATTTGGAATAGCCGAACCAACGGAACTCAGGATACCAGTTTTTCCACCACCAGCTAGTCCGAATTACGATAGATGCGATAGTCCTGCGCCTTTGATACTCACCCAAGATGAAGCCGTGCAGCTCGAATATCTCAAAGTACATGGATTACCACCTCCTGGAGAAGCCAAACCAGTATCGAAAGGTAATACGTTAGGATGATTTTTTTTTCCTTTTTTCTTTTTTTTTTCTTTTTTTTTTTATTAATCTCATTCATTCTAATCGACGTTTATCCCTGATAGACTTACGGTATGGCTGGTGGAGAATCACGGACGTTGACACGTTCCAAGAATTATTAGAACATCTTCATTCACGTGGCGTTCGTGAAAAAGAATTGAAACGTACGACTTGGGCAACGATGGAATCGTTCTTGGCTGTGACCGGTAGGATCAACGTTGATCCAGGTAATGTCGGAGCGACCGAGCTTCAACCAGAACCCGACGAACCCGATACGCCGATTCCAAAACCGGATCATCCTGAAAATTGGAGCGAGCAAGTAGCATTGCGCGTCGATGCACAGCTTCTCGAGCAGGTTGAAGCTTTGGAGGACAAGGTTGCTAATGCCAGTATGCAGGTCAAGGGATGGAAACTTCCTCCACGGGCTGGAACCGAGGAGGCTGATGAAATCGAAAAGTTGAACGAAATGGAGAAGATCAGTGCGGTTGAACAGGCAAGGCAAAGGTTACTCTCTTTGGAGGCAGCCATCGAAAGGAGATACTTGAAACCACCATTAGGAGTTTGGTAAGAATTTCGAAAAGATCTTTCTTTTTTTTTTTCTTTTTTCTTTTTTTTTCCAATAAACAAAAGACAAGAAAATTATTATATGTCGATATTTTTTTTGATTATATTAGCACGGGGGATCCAAATCTGGCGGCACTGAAGGCAGAACAGGCAGCCGCTGCCAACGCCAACTCGAACAATTCGGATCAGAGTAATCAGGCACCTATTCCGCAAGAAGAGACAACACCCAGAGGGCTGAACAACTGGCGAGAAGCTACCGCACGTGCTCACACATCGGCTCAGCTAGCCATGGCGCTTTATATGCTCGAGGCCAGCATCGCTTGGGACAAGAGCATCATGAAGGCTGTGAGTCTAACACCAGCTAGAAACTCGGTCTGCGTCAAGCTACGAAACCGCTGCGTCTCACTCAAAGCTACCACTCAGTACAATCAACTATTGACTACTTCTCAGACCTCTGTGGGTATTCGCACTAACTTACTAACCGAATTGTCCTTTTGCTTCCTACCTATGTCTTTCTCCCCTTTGGATTCAATGAACCACACGAAGCATGTCTGCTTCGAAAAGAGAAGAAGACATCGATTATGATTAAACTTATAGAACGAATATCTGCTTTTTTCATCTTAAAAGGAAAAATTATCAAAATAAAAAAGAAGACACTTGATTCATTTTAAACTTGTCGTTCGAGATTTATCTTGAATTATGTCTCGAATATGAACATTAATATTCGTATTGCAGATTTCATTGTTTATATAAATAAATAAATTATCAATATACAGTAACGCAATATCGGGAAAATAAACATATATAGTATTTGCATTGAGGTGAATTCTATGTTTTTTTTTTTTTGTCTTTTTTTGTTATTATTTGTGAATACTTGTAAAGTGCAAATTGAAGTCTATCATGCTCGCCTTGAAAAAAAGAAAAAAAAAAGAATAAATGAAAGTCACATTGTAAAAGAAAATCCATGCAAGTATGTGCAAGGAAGGTTAAAAGTAAAAAATATATATATATAATTATACACACATATATATATATATATATATAATATCCAATGGTGGTCAGAGTCTAACGTAACGGTAGCATGCAAAAATTAATGCCGCTTGATATATTAATTTTCATTATAATCGCCTTTTTTTTCGTATTCTTTATCCTAATTTGCTCTCATTAATATATATATTTTAAAAAGCTTTTTCTATATACATATATACATATATACATAGCGCGTAGAGTGATCGTATAAAACGTTAATATGCACTTTTTTTTCTTTTTCATTTCTTTTCTTTTCTGTACTTTTTCTTGTCTTTTTTTTTTTTCAAACGTTCATTTAATTTAATCGGTATAAATATACATATACACACACACACACACACACACACACACACACACACACATACCATACACGTCTCGTTCTCTTATATATAGCCATTGCGTTAATTTGAAAATTGAGTTGCATACGCTTGACATTTATTTTAAATTAACAATATTGTGCCTGTGTGATTGTACGCTTATGTGCTACTTTGCTGGATTATATTTGCTATTTTTATTAGATTCGAACGAGCAAATTACCGAAGAGAGAGTAGAAGACCGTCTAACGAATAAGAAACATATTTTCTATTCGTTAATATTATCCGAATTGCGCGAGCAGAGGATTTCTTTCTCTTTCTTTCTTTCTTTCTTTCTTTCTCTCTCACTCTCTCTCTCTCTCTCTCTCTCTCTCTCTCTCTCTCTCTTTCTCTATCTATCTATCTATCTATCTATCTATCTATCTATCTCTTTCTTTCTGCAAATTAATTCCTATTTCTTAAAAGGACAAGTATCTTTGTGTTTCAGAATTGCCAGTTTTGCCATAGTGGAGACAACGAGGACAAGTTATTGCTTTGCGATGGCTGTGACCGCGGTTATCATACTTATTGTTTCCGTCCAAAAATGGAAAACATTCCTGATGGTGACTGGTGAGTTTTCGAGAAAAAATCGCTCGGAACTGCAAACAAAATGAAAGAAAAAAAAAAAAAAAAAAAGAAAAAGAAATAAAAGAGAGAGAGAGAGAGAGAAAAAAAAAAGAAAAATAATCTCGTCAATGAAATTTTGTATATATATCGTATTTGGACCGTGTATCATCCAATGCGTTTTATCTCTCTTATTCGATTTATTCAGGTACTGTCACGAATGTATGAACAAAGCAACGGGAGAGCGTAATTGCTTGGTATGTGGAAAAAGGGTTGGAAAAAATTTGGTCCTCTGCGAGCTATGTCCTAGAGCTTATCACACCGACTGCCATAATCCGGTTATGCCAAAAGTGCGTAATTTCATTTAATAAATGATTGAGATAACAATATTCTATTTTATATATTTTATATATATATATATATATATATATATATATATATATATATATGTATATATAATCATACGTTTTTGTTCGATGATTTCCATCCCCTCACCCTTCTCGCCCTTCCTCAAATTCATTCGTTTCCTTATGAAAACTTTACATTTCATATTTCAGATGCCAAGAGGGAAATGGTATTGCTCGAATTGCCACAGTAAGCAACCAAAGAAGAGAAATAGCAGTCGAAGAAGTCATACCAAAGGGGGCGGCACCAGAGAAAGTGAAAGTTCTGATCATCCACCAGCTAGGTGATTACGTTAAAACCAAACAAACATTGTCAATTCGCTGATTTATGACATTTTATATATATATATATATATATATATATATATATATATATATATATATCTATATATATATGTGTGTATGTGTATATATATATATACATATATACACATATATATATATGAAGTATAAAGCAAAACAAAGTAAAAATTGAAAAAAAGAAAAAAACGTAAAAATAATAATTAATAATGATAATAATAATAATAATAATAATAATGATGATAAATAATAATAATAATAATAATAATAATAATAATAATAATAATAATAATAATAACAACAATAATAATCATTATCGTCATCGTAATAATCATAATAATAATATTCTACGGAATCATGATTTGATATAATATTCAACGAATGCCACTATTTAATAAACGAGTTTCAAAACATATGAACTATATTCTGCATATGTATATATATGTGTGTGTATGTGTATGTATATGTGTGTGTATATATATATATATATATACACACATATACATACGTATGTGATTATACTGCTCTCTCTCATGCGATTATCGTTTAGATCCTCAGTTCGTGTGACGGTAGAATCGTTTGCTAAGTCTTTCTAATTTCAAATGATTTTTTATTTGCATACAGGGTGTTCTACGAGTACAGTATAGTGTGCGAATGCGGTTATCGTGTTGTGTGTATGTATATATATATATATGTATATATACATACATATTAGGGACTTCATAGAATGATCATTTTTCTCCTGTTTCTCGTATGCGTGCGTGTCTGACTATGGTATGACATCTCTTCCTCCTGTTCCGTTGGGACACCCTGTACTGTCTGTGTTGTGTTGCTAGCGTGTTATAGCAATCGCTATGGGGGATAGACATTTTCTGAGAATAAAAAATCTAAAAGTGTTTAAGGGCTATCCTAAGGTCGTATGGTCGCACGAGAATTATATGTAATATGTATATTTAAAGAAAAAAATAAAAGAAAAAAAAAAAGAAAAAAAAAAAGAAAAAAAAACGAAAGAAAGAAAGAAAGAAATAAAAAAAAAAGCTAAGTAATAATAATAATAAAAAATAAAAGAATTAAATGTACATGTATAAATAAAATAGAATAAAGTAAATTAATGAAAAATAAAAAAAATAAAAATAAACTGACAAAAATGTCCAATCGAATATATATATATATATATATAT
>NC_060955.1:1087500-1100000 GCF_910589235.1 Vespa crabro
GAGAGTGAGAAAGAAAGAGAGGACGAGTGAACGCGAGATCAAATGCGTGCTTGTGTGTGTGTGCGTGAGAAAGAGAGAAAGAAAGAAAAAAGAAAGAAAGAGAGAGAGAGAGATATGTATTGCGAGAGAACGACGACGGAGAGCCAGAAAGTGAGAGAAAGATCTAAGTTAGATGATTGTCTATAGTATAAACGAAGGCGTACGTTAGGTAGCCTCGATGCTATTTAAACAGACTTAATTAATGTATTGCAAATGAATTAATAAAGTGTAAGCGAAGCGTGTATCCGTACAGTTGGATCATTTATTTTCGTTAATGTTTACTTACTTAATACTTTTTAATCACTACGAGAGATTACAGACGTAAAACATTTCTTCTTTAATAAGTTTATTAATAAATTTTTTTCAAAGCAATGAACGTGATAAATAAAGAAGAGGGTAAAATTAATTATAACTTCAATTTGATGCGACGTAGTCGATCGTAAATATCGCGGGAAGTACGAAATGCTTTTGATTCGTCAAGAATACGTGGTACATAAAATTACCGCCGTACGGCGCTTCCGTCATCTTTAAGAAATATTTCGACGTGAGCCTTCAATTGTTTTCGTTAAAATTCGCTTAAACGTCGCGAGCACGTCGATCGGCGTGTGCGATGACGGTTTTTGGTTGTCTTCGAGGAACAACCGTAGGTGAGATTTTCTTATTTTTCTTTTATTACGTCATTTTACTTTTTTATTACGATATGCATACGTAAATATCTGTTAATTCAGAAATCAAGGACTGTGAAGTTTATCAGGGTTATTTCAAGATAATCGATAACGCCGGTTGATAATTGTATATATATATATATATATATGCATATGTATATGTATATATTTTTCTTTTTTTTTTTGGTCAACGAGTAAAAACGTTTCACGTTTCCTTATTTTCTTGCGATAATATGATATTTTTCTATTAAATCGTAAAAATGAAATAATTTGTGATACTTGCTGTGTCATTAAAAGTTTGTACGTTAGTAACGTTTGTCAAATAAATCTTCGTTTCTTTTTATCAGATAATACGACAAATATGGTTACGTGTCTATGCGTTCAAGATATTGCTTTAAAAAGGAATTATTTATTAGTCATCGAAATGGAATATTTCTTTGTTATATTTATAAACGTGTCGATCGATCATTGACGTGACATACACGTGCTTCTTAAGCACGTGAATGAAGTGTCGTTGCATCTTTTTAGGAACGTTGCAGATCTTTCAGTCACAACCTAAGTGCATTCGTAAGACCTTAGGAATATTCTTACGAAATGCATCGAGCTTCGTTCCAAAGAGAGTTCTCATCGTTGCTAAATTGACACGATATCATTTTGAAAAATTACGTGAGCCCAATTTAAATGAAGAAGAATTTAAAAATAAATTGTTGGAAAGAGGCTCGGATTATGATTTATTATTCGATACATATCGTGCGACTAAAGATATTGAAAATGAGGTAGCGAAGGTACTTAACAAATTTAACATTGAATACAAAAAGGTCAATAGGTAAGTCGTATAGATTCTAAATAATCATAGAAATTCTATTAAATAATTTTGTTTTTTTTTTTTGTCTTCTTTTTTTTTTAGGAGTAACATCAGCAGATCCGACGTTACTTGGGCTGATTTAGTTTTACCCATTGGCGGCGATGGTACTTTTCTCTTAGCTGCCAATTTAATATTCGATAACAAAACACCAATAATAGGCATTAATTCTTATCCACTCCATTCTGAGGGTTTCTTGATGTTGCCATCCTATTATACAAAGAATATATCACAAATTTTCGAATTATTAAAAGCAGGACAATACGATACACTTATGAGATCTAGAATTCGAACTACTTTGAAAGGAGAAGGAATTTGGAATCCACCTTTTCATATGCACGAAGAAAAGCATTTTTGTGGAGTGGAAAGGTATATAAAAGATATTAGAATATAATATATCTTTAATAGATTTATCTTACACGTGGTATCTTTCACCAACAGATTCTTTTCCAATGGGCAACTTAAACCGGCTAATTCGGATCAATTAAATGAAAGACAATTGCCTTGGCTAGCACTAAATGAAGTGTGTTATTTTAATTTTATTCCAAATGTTACAAAGCTATTATCCGGAGACACGGATATATTTCATTTATAATACAAGTATCTTGTTACAGGCGTTCGTGGCCGAAGTGTTCGCAGCAAAGATGACCACTTTGTTAATCAAATTTGACGACGCAGAAAATTTCCATAGAATTAAAAGTTCTGGTATTTGCATAAGTACGGGCACAGGTTCGACTTCATGGTATAAGGCAATAAATGGTATTAGCCCACAGCTCGTCCGTCAAATATTTGATTTATTAAATAATCAAAAGAATTATACGAACGCTGAAATAAATGAAATATGTTGCAAGTTTAATGATAGCTTACACTTTAATCCAGGTACGATAAAAAAATAGTTAGAGCAGAGGTAAATATGTATATATTGATTTTCTTTATTGTATCTTATGTGGAAAATTTTATATTTTCTTTCTTTTTTTTTTTTTTTCTTTTCTTTTTTTTTTTAGAAGCACAAAATCTTTCTTATGCCATACGAGATATGAACATGACAAAGGTATTTCCTGTACCAAAGAGCTTGCAAAGATATAACTTTTGTAAAAAATTAACAGTAAAATCTTTGTGCTTCAATGGAGGATTGGTGTTAGATGGTGGTATCGCGGTACAGTTTAATTTAGGGACAACAGCAGAATTTGAGATCGATCCGGAAGGTGCACTGCGAAATATTATTCTTCCCGTCTGATCGTATGTGACGATATATAAGAAAAACAAAAAATTCGACTATCAATCAAAATGCACGATCAGTGAATTCTAGAAAAAGAAAAAAAAAAAAAACAAAACAAAAATAACACACGAGAATAATTACGGGATAGACGCGGGGAAAGACAGTTATACAAATTTTGTATGTAAGATAGCATTAATCGTATCTTTCATTACGGATATTTAATTTTTTACAGCAATTAAAAAATAATCATTCTCTCGCTTAATAATCTTAAGGAGATTTAAAAAGGAGCTTGCATTTGATCTATTTTACGTCCGCATATTTCTTAAAAATGAGGACATCGACAGTAATTTAATCACGTATGTATAAATGTAAACAATTGTAAGAATATTAAATATATTTTCCTAAGATTTGTCTTTCGAGATGAAAGAAAAAAAAAAAAAAAAGGAAAGAAACGAAAATACAAAAAAGAAAAAGGATAATTATACTTTTTATATAATATATTTTTACTGTCACGTAATATAAAGGAAATAATAGAAAATAAATGCCAAGTAGAAAAAGAAACATATATAAAGAAAAAAAAAAAAGAAAAAAAAAGGAAGAGAAGTAAAGAGATAAAAACGAAAGTATTCGGTCGAGATCGTTTATCTTCGTAGGTGTTCGTTCGATCGCGACGCCTAGTGGTAACCACTTGAAGTAAGTTTCTCATGAGGGACAATCGTTCGTCGTTACATCGCGACCGTACGACGCGTGTGTGTTTACTTTCACAACCATACACCATCCAAAGTGATTCTATGAAAAATATTGGATTTCGTGAGATCGGCAAATTCGGATCGATCTTAGAAAGAAAAGACGTTTCACGATGTGTGTGTCGAAAGTTTGCCGCGATAATTTTTCTCAACCGGATATATGAGGGTCCAGTGTGAAAGAAAAAAGGTAACGACGAGAATGACGATCGTGTGAACTTTTCTAATGCATTTATAAACGAACAAGGAGAGATCTCTTCGTTGGTATTAACGATTTCATATTATTTTATTCTATTTCATATTATTATTAAATCCTCTTTGAACATGTGTTTCGATGATTATTCAAGGACAACGGTAAAAAAGAAGAAAAGAAAAACGAAAAAGAAATAACATTGCAAAATTTATACGATATAAATGAAATTATAAACGTTATTAAAGTCATTTGTATACACCTATAATTATGTATATTTTGAGGTTAGAACGTACTCACATTTAGTGACAATTATTGTAATTAAAATATTTTTTAGTAATGTACTTCTTTGCAGCCATATTTTTCTATCGACATTCGATCGTTCAAGGATCGAACTATTCACTATATAAAAAAACGTTTTCTTATCGAGATATTTTATAGGTGTATGCCAATTAACGATGACGTATTGTTTCGACGGTAGAAACAATGAAGAAGAAATTATTAAACGTTGTTGTATCGCGTTTATCAATAAAATCAACTGTTGCATTTTTTCTTTCTCTGATAAATACCTAATCAGTCCTCATATTGTCCTTAGTTTACATTTAAAGAATAAAATAATATGTTTTATCTTTTTTTAGCCAAATTTATCCTTTATAGATTTAAATTGAAAAAGAGATGATAAGATTAAAGGTATAAAGTTCGAAATTTGTCGTCGAGCATATATTTTCAATGCATATAACAATAAGATATTAATAAGAATTGTATTATCTCGAAAAGGAATGCGGTTACGATCGGATATAAAGTTATGTTTATTTACCTATCTAATCGACGTTCGAACTTTCACACGTTCTGTCGAAGTTGAAGAAGACATTGAAATCGTATAGACGCGTTCCTCGTTGTCCTCTACGTAATATCAGAGAAAATTATTTCAAAATTTTTCCCAAGCTCATATGTAAATTATATTAAAACTCTGTACATACAGTTTATATAAAGACATATATACGTACGCATCGTTCGCATTTAGACACTCACACGTAAAAAGACGTACAAATACATACGTACACACACACACACCACACACACGCGCGCGCACATACACGCAGAGAGAGAGAGAGAGAGAGAGAAAGAGATAGAAATAGAGACGTATCAACAAGAATGAAAAATTATACTATTGTCAAAGTGTCGTCGACTTATTACATTAAGTTGAAAGATGGTATCTGATTCGTCGTATAACTTTGTTTATTAAAAATCCTTTATATGGGATTTATATTTTGTTGAAGAAAAAAAAAAAAAAAAAAGAAAAAAAAAGAAACAAGTAAATAAATAAAAAGAAAACTAAGAAATTAAAAGAATATATTGAACACGTTAAATAGGTCACCGTTGCATATTCCCAAGGAATTATCGCAGAATGGAAGAAGATGATAGACAAAATATAAGGAATGCGGTGGAGAACGTCCTAAGCGGTTCAATCAATTCCCAAAGAAGTTCTTACACGCAACAAAGTTTAACAAGAACGTCCGACATAGTCCTTAGCGAAGATTTAATAGCTGGTGCGAGACAAGACGGGAAGATGTCGAACGTTCGTCGTTTTTTTTGTCTCTTCGTAACCTTCGATCTTCTTTTGACCGTGCTCATGTGGCTAATTTGTACTATGGTGAGTTTTGTTTGGTTTCTTTTGAAAAAGCGCGGGAAATTTCTTTTTTTTTTTTTGTTTTTTTTTCGTTTTCATTCTCTTTATTCTTTTTATTTTATTTTTTTTTTGTTTTCTTTTTTTTTACTTATATTTAAAAAAAAAGAAAAGAATTTTTTTTTTTTTTTTCTTTCAATAAAATATAACGTTTCTTCTATAAGTTCATTTGTGTCTAAAAATCATTTTATATTTTTATAATACAAATGAACTTTAAGACGTTCGTTAAGATATACGCGCAAAATCATCTCGAGTTATATCGATCGAAAAAGTCGTCGAGCGTCAAAGGATTAAATCCAAATAGTATTAAAAAAGACAAAATTAATAACACGTAGTTATATTTTTTAACGCATTATTTTTTGTTTTGAAAGTGAAGGAAAAAAATGAAAACAAATTCAAATAGTAATAAAGATCTACATACGATTTTATACTATAGTAATTATATAAGTTTATGCACTTTACATGAGTATTTTGTGTAAAAGTATTGATATACTCGTCAGACTGATCAAACACGTGCCTTTTTTTTTTTTTTTTTTTTTTTTTTTATAAATGCAATTAACGTTATATAATATGTTAAATAATTTGACATTTTATTTATTACGTATTGTTCTTTCAGATAGCCGGGGAAAATCTCGAAACTGCTTTTATTAATCAGATTGTTCATTATCACATAAAGACTTCCCTCTTCGATATTGTGGTAAGAATAAGGGTTGGTTTTTTACTTTCTTTTATTCTTTCTTTCTTCCTTTCTTTCTTTCTTTCTTTCTTTCTTTCTTTCTTTCTTTCTTTTTACCAGAAATAAAGAAAGGAAGATTAAAATAAAATAAAAAGAAGAAGAAGAAAAAAAAAAGAAAAGTAGAGATAGAAACAGAAAAAAAGAAATTTGTTTTTATTTATACGAATGACATTTCTTTAATTTTCTCTAAGAAGAAAACAGAAATTTATCGATTTCGCATTTTCAGATGACAGCAATATGTAGGTTCACGGTGTTGTTGCTATTTTACGCATTGCTCCATTTAAATCATTGGATCATCGTAGCCGTAAGTATATAAATCTCATTTCGAACTGATGTTTATATAAAAATTAATCTGGGAAATAAAATGTTATTTCGTTTTTTTTTTTTTTTTTATAGTTAACGACAGCTACGACCTGTGCCTTTTTACTTGCGAAAGTATTTCTTTTCGACGTAAGTCGCAAATCTTGCATATTTTGCTTGATATAACAAAATAAATGACCGACGAATGATATTACGCACGTTCGATCAATTTCAGTGGTTAGCTTGTAAACAGCCAGTTTTTCAAGTACTCTTGATACTGACTTCTTTCATTCTTTCGTGGGCGGAAGCTTGGTTCTTCGATTTCCGTGTGATACCTCAGGAAACACATGTTATAAATTGGATTCAAAGTAAGAGATAGATGGATAGATAGATAGAAATATGTATATGTATATATGGAGAGAGAGAGAGAGAGAGAGAGAGAGAGAGAAATTTCTGTTTAATTTTTGGATATATCTAATTCATGGAAAAAAAAGAAAGAAAGGAAAACAATCATCAAAATACATATACATACCTAATCCTTTCGTTATCAAATTTTGTAGATATGTCAAACACGGAAAGAGCACCTCTCATTCAAGCCGATACTGTGGATCCACATCAGTATAGTTCGATTGAACCTTCGCGTACATTTTACACGCCTGTGGATTCTCCAGCTCATTCCGATACGGAAGACGAATTCGTTAGGAGGCAAGATGCCATTAGAAGAATATCGAAGACAAATGAAATATTTATTCCTAAGCCATTACCAAAATTAACAACCGATAAGGTTTGTTTTCTATTTTCTCTTCAATGTTTTCTTCTTTCTTTATTTCTCTTTCGTTTTCAATTATAAATACTTAACTTAATTACCTTAAAAATATTCTCGTTCGCTGTAGTTGGTTATGAAACATGTTTCGAGCCCCTTTAATGGTGAACAAAGAAAACACTATGTGAGTAATTCCATTGATCGAGTATAAAAAGAGTATCAAAGTATCGAATCAGGTTTAGTTGACTGTGAAACTAATCTGGGATATATTGTATAAAGTGCAATAATCGAATACCATTAATTATTTATTTGACATGTGAAATCTCTTTTTTTTCTTCTTTTTTTTCTTTTATATTTTTCTCTTTTCTTTTTGGCGAATCCTTTTAATTAATTTTTCTTCTTTTTTTTTCTTTCTTTTTTCGCATTATTATTTGAAATTGTTTTCTACGAATTTTAGAATTTTAACAATGAGATCTTTTATTCTTAACGCTTGTAACGTTAACTTCATTAAAAGTTTATTCTTCGGCGATAACGGAGAAGAAAAATCCCGTATGGATTCCAAAGAGAATCGTATCGAAAAATCGTCGAACGAATCTACGGAATTATCTGTAAGTTTTTTTGTTTTTCTTTTCTTTCTTTTTCTTTTTCTTTTTTTTCTTTCTTTCTTTCTTTCTTTCTTTCTTTCTTTCTTTCTTTCTTTTTCTTTTTTTTTCATGCGCGGCATGATAACGCGATTACGAATAATTTTCCAAGTAATGAGATTCGATTATGATTCAGAATATGATTCTGAAGTATGAGCAAAGTACTGACCATTTGTGGAATATCCTTTGTATTATCGATTATCGTTTTCTATGATCTTATAGAATTTTAATTTATTTCTATGTACGTAGATCGATTACTTTACATTTATTTATTTATTTATTTATTTATATTCTTTTGTTTTTTTTTTCTCTTCAGATTGAGGAATACAAAATGACGGCTGAAACGTTATTAAAAAACTGTTATGAGCTATTAATGTCCAAAGAGTGGAAATTGGAAACCACAACGTCAAAGGGTGATGTTGTTTCATATATGCAAACCAATAGACCAGAAGGAAAAATAATGAAAATTACGGTAAGTGATACGATTTACACGCACAAACATATTTATATATATATATATATATATATATATATATATATTTTTTTTTGTAAATAAATATTATTTCTCTGTTAGGGCATAGTAGATGCGCCTGCCAATATGCTCATCAATTGGTTATTCGATGGTGTCGAAGCAGCACCAACGTGGAATAAACTCGTAACCGAATCGATGAAATTGCAGGTAATTAATTCTCAATTTGTGATATCTAATTTCAATTTAAATTGATTAGAAAAGGATAATTAATATATATGATTGACACATTGCTTTTACAGCAAATTGACGAGAACACAGATATAGTTTATCAGGCGACAGGTCCTCAAGGAGGTGGACTGATTGGTGCACGAGATTTTATTATTTTGAGATATCGTAACATGTATGGTAATTATTATATCAGCAGTGGTATGTCGGTGACATTGAAATCATTTCCAAATCGTAAAAATGTTACCAGGTGAGCTACAAAAAAAATCGATAATCCATAAAATTCATTAAATTTCTTATATATTGATGAGATACGTGTTTTTCTGTTTTTCTGTTTCGTTGGTTCTTTTTTTTTTTTTTTTTTTTTTTTTTCTTCGAAGGGGTGAAAATGGCGTAAGCTGTTGGGCGGCCGAGGAATTAGCAGACGGCGATTCTAGCAAGTGCCGTTTTACTTGGATCCTTAATACCAATCTGAAGGGTTGGCTACCTCAAAAAGTTGTGGACAGATCGTTGTCCACAGCCTTAGTAGATTTTATGTCATATTTGAGAAAGTATTTGGACGAGTATCAGAGACACGCTAATACGTAAAATGTTACAAGTTTGTGTGTCCTATCGAAGAAGAGTATATCATGACAATTATGTTATATGAAAGAACGAACAAAATTATTAATCCATTCGTGTGTGTATGAAAAACTTTGAAAAAAAGATCACAACGACATTACACTTTTTCGAGGTACATACAAAGATAGCCTTTCTACTATACGCTTTGAATTTTATTCTGAAATGAAATGAGAAAGAAAAGAAAAAAGAAATAAAAGAAAAGAAAACCCCGAGAAAAAAAACCAAATAAATAAGGAATAAGCGATGTTCTATATAAAAAAAAAAAAAAAAAAAAAAAAAAAAAAAAAAAAAAAAGTGAGCAAGTTCAAAAGGAAGAAGGGATGATGGGGAGAGTTCATGGAATATGGTGCCGAAGTGTCCTATTACAAAAAAAAAAAATGAATATCTTTAGCGATATATTTTATTTTTTATTATTTTTGCTTCATCGATTCATCAAATTTTGCGTGTTTCATTGATAAGCCATACGATGCAGTAGGAAGAAGTTAATAATTGATAAGACAATATAACTTTTAAGCGACACTCATCGATAATGTAAATATATTGACATTTATATATAATTCCTTTTTGCTACCCTATATCCTTTATTATTATTATTAGTATTATTATTATTATTATTATTATTATTATTATTATTATTATCATTATTATTATTATTATTATTATTATTATTATTATTGCTATTACTACTATTACTACCATACATATATATATATAAATATACATACATGTTTATTTTGGTCAAATAGGAATTTGACTGATTAATTATACAATTCATTCGAGAGAGAGAGAAAAAGAGAGAGAGAGAGAAGGAGATATATATATATATATAATTGTAAATGATTTATTTACATCATAATTAAGATAATTAACAGGATAAAAACATTTATTATTAATCGTTTAAATTTTTGCATTAACATTGTTTTTCAACATTCCTATGTTAAAAAGAAAAAAGTAAAGATAATAGAAGTGAAGTTCCTGTGCGTGATAAATGAAAAACGAGTTTAAGATTTGTCCAAAACCATTTTTCTTTTCAGTGTACATAAACAATGTATATAATTAATTAATCATATACATACATACATACATACATATATATATATACATATATATATATATATAAATATATAGATAAGCTAATACGTTAAATGTAAAGTGCTTTTGTCATGCGATCATTTTTATTTAGGATAATTCGTTTCGTTAAATTTAAATATACATAAATGCAGTTATAAACTAAATTAATTTCCAATCGCTTTGTAATCGATATTTTTTACATATTCGAACGCTCTATTATGATATAATAGATGAAAATAACGAAGAACAAAATATAAATAATGAAGAATAATAAAATATAAATAAAATAGAAATAAAAAGGATGAAGAATAAAAAAAAAAAAAGGAAACAAACGAACGAACAAAAAAAGAAAAGAAGGAACGAAAGAAACTCTTTGTCGTGCGTATTGTCGATTGAATTGAACATAAATGATTAAACCAAGCGAGATTATCTTATATAACTGTGATCAGTTATAATGTAAGAAGTTAATATCAAATTTCAACGAGGAAACTACAAACGGTTATCATGGGAACGATAATACGGACGATCGTTCCTTACTTATTTTTCTTTTACGATTATTACTACTACTATTATTATTATTATTATTATTATTATTATTATTATTATTATTATTATTATTATTATTATTATTATTATCATTATTATTCCAACAAAATTACCAAGCGGAAGATAAAAGGGTAGCAATGTTACTTTCTTTTAGCTATCAAGTTTAAGTTGGTCCATTTAAAAAATTGTAACGAATTAAAGTACAGAGAGATAGTGGAGTAAGTAAAAAGAAAAGATAAAGAGAAGGAAGGAAGGAAGGAAATTCGGAGAGAAAAGGATCTTTCTTAGAAAGTTAAAAGAGATTTAACTCGTCTATCTATTATCTCTACCGAACAATTTTAATTGCCGTATTTAAGAAGAACGTCGCCAGCGCGTTCGTGTCGCGCGTGTAACGCTACACCATACGAACGTAACAAAAATTAGATTTTAATTAAATAAAAATTTAATAGACATTTTCCTTTGGATTTACATACCGTTAATGACAAAGGAATCGAACCAAGGGATCATAACTTTATCGAAGAACGATATAAATAACAAAGCGAGAGAGACTAAAGAAGATTTTATTTATTAAGAACGAATTTTAGTTTAACTTTAGTCTTAGTTAAGTTCAGTTCAGTTTAGTTTAGTTTGGTTTAGTTTAGTTTATTTAATTTTAGTTTGGTTTAAGTTTAAGTTTAAGTTTAGTTTGGTTTGGTTAAACTACGTTCAATTTCATTTCGTTTCATTTCGTTTCGTTTCTCGTTAAGATAGACACGACGAGGGTTTATATAACCTGTAGAACTTCAACAGATATCTTTACTATTTTATACTTCATCGTCTTCTCATCAGACACTTCGTCGCGTCTTTCATATTAAGTTAAATATAACCTTTTCCACGTCGAAAAACTTGACGATGGAGAATTCTAAACGTCTAAGGAAGAGAAACGGCCGTCATTTTGATATCTATGTCCACCACCTACGCACTTACGAGTTTGTCATAATGTTCGATAAAGATCGACGTTCATCCAATACGATGATGTGCTTCACATTATATATATATATGTGTGTGTGTGTGTGTGTATGTGTTGTGTGGCAGAATAAAATAGGTCAAACGAGCGAGAAATCAACTCGACGTGAACTGAATTTTTCTTAGAATATGATTTATTTCTCTTTCGATAAGAATAGAAATAAAACACATCGTTCAGTAGTAAATTTGTTTTACTAGGAAAAAAAAAAAAAGAAAAAAAAACAAAAAAAAAAAGGAAAAGAAGCAAAAGATGGCGGTATGCTTGAAACAAGAAAATTTGTATTTCGCGCCAAAACTGAAAAGGAAAATTGTGACCATCTTGTCGTCGCCATCTTGCTTTCTTTTTTCCTTCTCTTTTATTTATTTATTTTTTTTTTCTTTCCCCCTTTGGACCTTTGTTCCGACGGTAAGAAATGAAAAAAAAAGAGAAAGAATATGTATATATATATATTATATACTATATTTTTATAATATATATATATATATATATATATATATATATATATATATATATATATATATTATAAATTATCTCGCATTATCTTTCAACGATCATTTTTTTCCTTTCGTTGTTAATATGATTATAATATAGGGTAATTTTTTAAAACGTACATAGGTTTCTAGTTGCGCAGGTGCGTATAATCGCGAAAATGTACGAAAACTGTTCGGTGAAAGTAGTAGGGAGAAAGATACGCGTGTAGGTTGTATATAAGCG